>NC_056743.1:1370527583-1370782583 GCF_019279795.1 Protopterus annectens
TAATTTGACAACATAACTCCCTTCCTTTCCCAGTTTATTGCTTGTTGACAATCACGAGTATTTTGCAAAGTCTCTCACCTTAAACTACTTATCAAGCTGAAAGACGTTTGATAAAATTGCTTAACACTGAGTGTGCTGATAATTTCCCCTACCCATAGAGCCATTCGTGTCAGTATCATGGACCAGCACTTACCCACAACTTCTGTAGTCTGCCTGATTGAGATGGGTGTCTTGAAGAGTGTAAGGATTGTCTCATGCTGTCTGACAACTATCTATTACTCAAACAGCATAACACTGTGTGGCAGATGTACATATAGAATATCCTTGGAGGCAAAAATCTCACACACAATAAACTCAGACACCAAAATCAGCAGCAGTACAACACATCACACTTATTTAAGGCCATTACAATACAGATAAGACATCATGTACTAAGGATCTAAAGATTAACTTGCTAAACCTCAAAGACCTCCAAAACACAACACAGGCACAAAACACACACAACATATTTAACCTCCTTCATCACATAGAGCAAGTAGTTCCAAAGTCACACATGCTAGTCCATAAGACAGGCATTGCCCAACCAAATATTATTTTAATTATGTGACTCCATTGCAAGATATACAAATGAGCGTCTTACTAGGTTGAGCAAGGAAAGAATGAATTAGTTGCTTGCCTGGTGCCAAGATCCATCAGATCACACATGCACTCAAGTCCCTGAACAACAAGTACCAGCATGACTCCGTCATAGTTCATACGAGTGTCAATGACTTGAGGTGTTCCTCCCTGGGCTATATGAAGAGACATGATGGAGCTCTCAAAGCATGTGTCCAAGGTATGTATGAGCCTAGCACTGAGTAGCATTCTACCTTCTGCAAGGATGATGCCATGATATGAGCAAAAAAATAATTGACTCAAATAATTGGCTTAGTTTTTTGTGTCATTTAAAGGGGGTCTAATATTTCACAGCCTTGGAGGATATGACCAGTAGATGATGCTGCTTTACAAGGCATCTGTCCCATCTAGAGTTTTGATTATTGGCAAAGACATTGTCCACCCCCCCATTGTGATTTTTTTCAGGCAATGCCATCCTGACAAACCTACCGATATAAAACAAGCAAAGGAAAATATGAAGGTTTTTCTGATCAATCCTAGGAGCCTGAACAAGAAACTGTTCTCTTCTCACCTTGTAAGAGACTGATGCCTGTGAAGTGACTGAGATATGGTGTAAAATAGTGCACAGTGCTCTGGCTGTACAAGGCTATAACACCTTCCACACATTTACACCAGCTACTGTGCAAGAGGGTTAAAAAGGTGAAGGTGTCAATCTGCATTAGAAAAGACATACATCAAGGCTGGTAAAGCAGCATGATGCACTAGAGGATCTTCACGTCCAAATAACCATCAGAAAGGTCCCGTGATGTACATTAGCTAGCTACAGAACTCCCTCTATGACCAAAGAAAGCCACAACGCCCGTCTACAGGAGCTAGAATCAATCAGTATTAAACTCATTACCATTTACCTAGGTGATCTAAACTATCCAACCGTAGACTGAGAAACCAGCACCACCACAAGTGCATGAGCACAGAAATTCCTGAACGTTGTCAATACAAATGCCCTGGAACAATTAGTCAGAGTACCCTCGAAGGGGGACAACAACTTGAATCTTGTCCTTAATAATATAAAAGTATACTACACTATCCCCTGGGCATCTTCATCACTTGTTAGGTCTGACCATAAAGCAGTCTCCTTTGAAATAAAACTGAAACCAGAGATCCCTTCCATCCAAGTTACCTTTAAAAAGGTCTTTAAGACAAACTACCCACTCCTAAGTGATGCATTGCTTCGAATTCCCATCAAACATCGAACATGCAGAAATTTACACCAACACACTATATCAGCATGCAAACAGTTGCACAGATATAGCTGTACCCCATATGAACAAGTGCAGGGCAAACCCCAGAAACAAACCCACATGGTGGAGCCATATAAT
This sequence comes from Protopterus annectens, assembly GCF_019279795.1. Lineage (NCBI taxonomy): Eukaryota > Metazoa > Chordata > Ceratodontiformes > Protopteridae > Protopterus > Protopterus annectens. Next base: position 1,370,529,578 of record NC_056743.1, read on the forward strand.
CAACAAGTTTTTAATAAAAGGAAAATAATTTTGACCAAAAGTAAAAAGAGTAATTCCAAGAATGTTAAAGCCCTAGTCACTGACAAAACTCATGAGCTTAATAAAATCGACTGAAGCCAATTATTATACTAAACTAGCTACCAAAGTAAAAGACAATCATAAGACATTTTTTCAGTTGTTCATAATTTCAAAAACAAAATGCAGCAATGCACTGATCTGATTGTGAATGTTTACCTACAATGAGGCTGAAGATATAGCAAGTCTTCTGACCAATAAATTCAACTGTAACTTTACCTCTTTCTCCCTTCTGTCTATCCCTCAAGATATGCCTGAAACTGGCTTTCCCCCAGGTATCACAAATGACCAAGTCCTAAAAATGCTATCCAAAGCTAAAAATACCACGTTGGTGGGTCCTGGCAATATACCTGGATGCATCTTAAAAAGCATGAAGCCACACCCCTAACACTTTTCAATCCTCTATACAGGTTTTGTACCAAGTGAATGGAGAACACCTACAGTCACTCTCCTGCATAAGGGAAGACCTTTCTCAGACCCAGGCAATTACAGACCCATAAGTCTGACCAGCCTCATATGCAAAGCCATGGAAAAACTTAACATAGGTTCATAGGTTCATCGGTAGGTACTAGGCTATTGGCCCTAGGGCCTATATAAGCCTAGCCAAAAGGTACCCTGGCTTTCACCACCCAATAAAATTATTTTCCTGTGCCCCTGTCAAGCAGAGCCACAGAAGTGATCCCTGGGGTGAATTTCCAATCTCCCATCCAATCATCAAGATTTTTTCTGAAGACTGCTAATGAGGAGCTTTGTTTTATATAGATAGGTAGTTTGTTCCAGAATATGGGGAGTCTCTGGGACAGGAATCTATCCCTCCAACATGTTCTGTTTATTGTGGTGACAAGGTTTAGGTCCATAGAGCGTGTAGTTCGGATGGATTGGGATTTCTTTAAGGGGAGTATGTCCAACAGCTCTGGGTTTGACATAGCTTTGTATGATAGGCAGAGATCGCCTCTGAGTAGGCGATATGCAATGGAGTAAAGTTGGAGTTTTTTGAGATGGTCTGCATAGGGCATCTGTTTGAGGCTGGTAATCCTCTTTGTGAGGTATATCTGTGCCCTTTTCAGTTGTTGTAGATGTCTTGTGAGGTACATACCAAAAGGGGCATTGTACTCTATAATGGGTCTAATGAGTGATGGGTAGAGGGGAACAATGACCTTTTTTTTCCTAGATGAGAAACCTTTTGTGATGAGGTGTACCATGTAGAAGTATTTCCTGACTACTGTGGCGATATGATTATCAAAGGAGAGACTACTGTCCACCTGTGTCCCAAGGTCTCTTATCACACTTTTGGTGTTAAGTAAACTACCGCCTATGTGGTAGTTCATGGGTACAGAGTTTTTACCAAAAGGGATGACAATGCACTTTTTGGCATTGAGCTTGAGGCCATGGCTTAGACACCAGGCATCTGTCTCAGTGAGGCCCTTTTGTAGGCTGTCCACATCATTAGGAGTTTTGATTATGGCTCCCAGTTTGCAGTCATCTGTAAACTTCTTTAGCCAAAGACCTTCTGTGTTAGCCTGTAACTTCATTGAAGTAGATACTAAACAGGACAGGACCCAGGACTGAACCCTGTGGTATTCCACTTGTCACCGGTTTGAAGTTGGATTTGAAGTCTGCTACTTTCACAGTGTGGGTTCTGTCAGTGAGACAGTTGGCAACCCATCTTGTGACATAGGAATTTATACCTAGTTTAGTGACTTTATCTATAGTTCCAGAGTGGAGGATGGTGTTGAAAGCCTTGGCGAGATCTAGATTGGCTGTGTGAACCACCTTACCCTTATCTACAGCTTTGGTGATTGTTTCAAAGAAGTCTATCAGGTTTAGGAGACATGATCTGCCTTTTACAAACCCAAACTGGGTAGGGTCCAAAGTTTAGAGATTACCAATGTCATTGTTTATAAGTCCCATTATGATACGTTTCATAGCCTTGCAGACCAGGCTCATCAGACTAATGGGGTGGTAGTTCCCAGGGTCCGTGGTGGTTCCCACTTTGTGGAGTGGGATAACCATTGCTGTGTGCCATTCATTGGGCACAAAGCTTGAGGTGAGGCTGTGATTGAACATGGTCTTTAGGTAGGATGCCAGTTTGTTCTGTAGTTTGTAGAATATAGCCTGGGATGTTGTCAGGTCCCATGGATGCTGTGTTCCTGGCTTTAGAGAGTGTTTTTTACCTGTGCAGCCGTGATTACATGAACTTTGCATTCTTCTGGTATATAGATGGCCCCTTTTGGGGATGTGAGGGGGATAAAGTTAGTACTGAACCTATCTGCCAGGATGTTGGCAATAACAGCTTTGAACTGTGTACTTTAGATGTAATGCTGACATAAGTAGGTAATGTGGAATGATATTTCTATGGGAAATCAGTATTTTTGATGCCAAGTTATACTTGTGGGCATGGATATGTATCTATCTATATGAAAAATTACTGCTGGTCATCATTTATGTAAAGAAATGATTGAAATGCTTACAGATTCTGAATGGATAATCGTGCAAATGCATACTTTTTTATAGTATTTTGCTGGATGGACATATTTTACTATGTGTGATTAATACAATAAGAGGATGACATGATGTCTGGCTGTTAGCCTAGGCAGGTACTTTATACCTAATTATTTTTTTTTTTTCAAAACAGGTTTATTGTTTTAACATACAAGAGAAATATCATAACAATTTTATACAAGTAATTAAAAATAGATATGATTATAACATTCAACAAAACAACTAAAGTATTTACAAAGACATCCACTACAATCAGATCAATTAATTAAACTAAAATACCATGCAATTGAAATTAGGATTTTTTTTAACAAATTTTGTAAATTATCCCATACAATATAATAAGATGTTTTTCTAGTTGTTCTTGACCTAATTGTGTTTATTTCCATATGGCACACTATATTCATAACATTTTTAAATTCATTGAACAAAGGAGGTGTATTTGAAATCCAATTTCTGGTTATTATTTTCCTAGCCACTGCTAGAATAGACCATAACAAGGGAAGCTTAACCTTTTTAACACTTTGAGGTACAGGTGTGTTGAATAATATAAGAGATTTAGAAATAATGAAATTATCTGTAAAAAGAGCCTGCAAAAATTCATTAATTGACTTCCAGTATTCTTTCAATTTTATACAGTCATAAAACATATGAGCCCAGTCAGCATTAATTTCTACATTACATCTCTTACATAAATTATCTTTATTATTTATTTTATTCATCATCAAAGGTGTATAAAAAGATCTATGTAAAAATTTCCATGTATAAAGTCTCCAGACAATGGAAGATGTAGTTCTATAGGCAGATTCCAATATATATTGTTTATCTTGTTGATTTGGTGGGTCCCCATTAATAGAAGTGAAATAATTCCAGTATGTATCTACACTGTAAAAAGCTTCTTGTCTGATAATTTTATGTATGTATGAAAGTTTACCTTTATCAGAAACTTTATGTTGTAAATTTAATATCAAGTAATCAATCAGTGTTGGAATAAATTCTTTAACTGTTATAGACATTAGATCTATTTTATTAATGAGATGTTGTCTAAAGGTCTGAACCTCTAACCAGCAAGTTTCTCTTAGATCAAATTCTTGTTTTAAGAAATCTAGATTTTTAACTTTATTATCAGATATCAACTGATACCAGTACTTTAGATCATTATCTATAGCTAAATGAGTTCCTTCAGAAGAAGATGACAAAAGCATACTCTGAGTATACATTATAGGGAATATAATAACATTTCATTCCCTATACTTAGGGTGCATGAATATAAAGTTACGATAGCTAATAATAATATTTAATGGGTAACAAACCATATGTTTAGGTGTAATAGGCAAAGTACAAAATTCCTTTAGTAACCATAACATGGAGTTATTTACAATCATATTTTTATGTGTTAAGGAGATTTTCATGAAGTGCATACTAATTAGCTCCCAATAATCTTTCCATTTTGCGACATATGACTGATCTATTAATAAAGTAATAACTTTTACAATAGAAGAGATAGTATATAAATTAAAGTCTGGAAAAGAAATACCCCCTTGAGACCAGCTATTAGTATAGGTTCATAGGTTCATAGGTTCATACTAGGCTATCTGCCCAAGGGCATTTAACATTAGTGTATTCAGTTTCTTGATAATTATTTTTGTAGGTGGAAGTATTATTGATTGTATTAAGTATAAAATCTTGGGGAATATTATCATTTTAATAATTGTAAGTCTCTCCTCCATAGTAAAAACATATTATTTCAGGTATTAAAAGATTTTGTATATTAAGAAAACAGGTATTATAATTATTATATATAATAGATTTAATATCTTTAGATAGTATTATACCTAAATAAGTTATCTGACCTGTATTGGGTACATATTTAGTAAAATCACTAATGAGAATATTTTTTCGTATATATAGGTAGTATTTTAGTTTTTTCTTCATTGAATATTAAACCAGAAATACTTTTAAAATTCATCATTTTATCAAATAGAGACTGCATGGAAGAATTAGATCCTGTTGATGTAATTAGAACATCATCTCCAAAAGTTGAATTTTGGATGTTGTATTTTCATCTATTTCAAAACCCTCTATGTCAGTACTGTTTCTGATCAAATTAGCCCAAGGCTCCATTACTAAAGTGAATAATAGTGGAGAAAGTGGACATCCTTGTTTTGTACCTTTAAAATGGGTATTTTTTGTGAAACATATGTTCCTACCTTAATATAAGCCAATGTTCCTTTGTATAAATGCTCAATTAGATTTACAAATGCATCTGAGAAGTTTGTGCACTTCAGTAGGTAAACAGATAGTCCCAACTTACTGAATCAAATGCTGAACTTATATCAAGACTAATAAGTGTTAAATCTTTCTTTTTCCTATTTGCAAAATCAATTAATGTTAAAGTTCTTCTTATATTATCAAAAGTATTTCTATTTACAATGAAGCCTGTCTGATCTATATCTATAATGCTGGGGATGATTGTCTTCAATCTATCAGCAAAAATACTCATAAACATTTTATAATCAACATTAAGTAATCAGATGGGCCGATATGAAGTACATCTAGTTGGATCTTTATTAGGTTTTAAAATTGTAAATAAATGTATATTGCCAAGATGGGGGTTATTAACTCAGTTTGGGCCAAAATAAAAACCTTATGTATTAATGAATATGTACTTTTAGAAAGGATTTTATATATCTCTGTATAATACCATCATTACCCGGTGCTTTGTTTGATTTAAGCTTATTTATTTGTGTAATAACCCCTGTATATGAAATACTTTTGTCCAATAGTTTAATCTGTTGTTTATTGCTTTTTATTCATGTTTGTGGTTATAAACTCCTTTATTTTATCTTTAGGTTCCATGTTAATGTTATTATGGTTAATTTTGTGAAAGTGATTTATAAATTCATCTAGTATTTCTGGCATACTAGAAACATTCTTCTTTTTCCTTAGAGAAAAGATTTCTTTGATATGGTTTTGTTTATTCAACCTTTTTGTTTTATTTTAAGTCTATGTAAGTATTTGGGGCTTATTGAATAAGACAAAAACTTGTATTTCTCTAAAGTTATTTTAACTTTATGAGTTAAAATTTCTTGGTATTTCTCATTTAGTTTGTTTATTTCTTCAATAACTTTCTCATTACAGGGGAAAAGGTCAATTTCTTTGTTTTAAAATTCCTTTCCCTTTTTTAATTTTTCCAATCCTTTGGTATAGATATTTTTAGGAATTTTCACAACCCTTAGCCGGGAGTTCAATTTTTTAGGTTAAAAATTTACTTCATTTTAATTTTTTAGCTTTGGAGTTTCTTAGTTTTACTGAACCTTATGATTGTTTTTCCTTCCCCTGTGCTTCCATTTTGGGGGTTTTTTGGGCCAAAAAAAAACCTTTTTTAATGGTTTAGCTAAGGGGTTTTTAAAAACCCCCTTGTAAGGGTAATTTGATTTTTTTAGGGGGCCATTTTCTTTTGGGGGCATTTTTTAAACTTTAGGCCAGGGCCCCACCAGTTATCCATTTCTGTGAGGCCCTTCTGAAGGATATCTGTGTCAGATGTGTTTTCGATTTGGGTTTGATCATCTGCAAACTTTGTCAGCCATAACCTCCTGTTTGCTTGTACTTCAGAAAAGTAGATCCCAACAAGAGTGGACCCAGGACTGATGTGGGACACCACACAGGCTTTGAGTCTGACATGGCTCCACCCTCTGACCCTGTGGGTTCTGTAAAGGGTTTGCAACCCATCTTGTGATGTATGGGTTTACATTCAAGCTGAGGTTTTTCGATGATACCTGAGGGGGTATTTTTCAAGGCCTTTGCCAGGTCAAGGTAGGCTGTATGGACTTTTCCCCTCATCAATGGGGGGACTGTCTCAAAAGTCAACCAAGTTTAAAAGGCATGATCTGTTTGACAAAGCCAAACTTTGGATCCAAAGTCTGCAAGTTCCCTATGTTTTATTTATGAGTTCCATTATAATCCTCTCCATGGCTTTGCAGATAAGGCTTGTCAAGCTAAGGGGGCGGTAATTGGGGTCTGGGGCACAGCCCTTGTGGGGGACCACATTTCCCCATTTGGGATCCTGAGGTGAGGCTAAGATTAAACAGCTGTCCTAACTGGGGTTTAATTCCTCATGAGTTAGACACAGCCGGGGACACCACCCGGGCCCCATGGATGCTGTGTTTTTTTGGAGAGATTCTCACCGGGGCTTGGAGATTTTTGGGGGAAATCCTCTGGTATAGATATCTCCCTTTTGGGGGAAAGTTTGCACTGAACCTGTGCCAGTATGTTCAATGTGTGTAGGTTCAGTAATCTTCACATCATTTTGAACTAATTCTGAGCATATCTGGGAGTTTCCTCCTAGGTTTCTAAAAATTAAAGAAGGCCTTATGATTGTCTTTTGAGTCCTTATTTTCTCTCAAAATTTGCCTTGGATGATTTTAGGGGCTCTTAGTTTTTACTTATAATGAAAAAGGTGTCACCTTTAGGATTTTGCTCATCTTGTAAGTTCCTTTTTGTTGTAGAGTTTTTTATCCCACCAGACTGGACTGCCTTTGGTACAAAGAGTCTTAGTTTTGTTTGGGATTGCCTGATCCATGCAGTCCTTGGGTTTAGAAGGCATTTGTAATGATTCAGCTTTGAGTAATGTTTACCACTGGCTCAGGGGCCTTAAAGGAGACCACAAGTTTTTAGAAGTGAAATTCTTTTGAGAAGTTTTCACTGTGGTCTTTATTTCAGGGGGGGGATGAGGACCTCCAGCGAGATTAGTTTATGATCTGATTACCATGATATACTTGGTTTGAAATTGTATTTTTGTGAAACATATTTTTTCCTCTTTGATGGTGAATGTTCCTGGCTTTGATTTAAACTAAATGGCTAGAGGTTTGGGCTTGAGTAGTGTCCCAGCTTATGGGAGTTAATCAAGATGATGGTGTTTAATCTTTATCTAATTTTTAAAGGCCATGTAGTTCCCTATTTGAATGGCCTGTACATGCTCATAAACATTTTATAATCAACATTAAGTAATCAGATGGGCGATATGAAGTACATCTAGTTGGATCTTTATTAGGTTTTAAAATTGGCAAAATAAATGTATATTGCCAAGATGGGGGGTATTAACTCAGTTTGGGCCAAAATAAAAACCTTATGTATTAATGAATATGTACTTTTAGAAAGGATTTTATATATCTCTGGTATAATACCATCATTACCCGGTGCTTTGTTTGATTTAAGCTTATTTATTTGTGTAATAACCTCTGTATATGAAATACTTTTGTCCAATAGTTTAATCTGTTGTTTATTAAGCTTTTTATTCATGTTTGTGGTTATAAACTCCTTTATTTTATCTTTAGGTTCCATGTTAATGTTATTATGGTTAATTTTGTGAAAGTGATTTATAAATTCATCTAGTATTTCTGGCATACTAGAAACATTCTTCTTTTTCCTTAGAGAAAATATTTCTTTGATATGGTTTTGTTTATTCAACCTTTTTGTTTTATTTTTAAGTCTATGTAAGTATTTGGGGCTTATTGAATAAGACAAAAACTTGTATTTCTCTAAAGTTATTTTAACTTTATGAGTTAAAATTTCTTGGTATTTCTCATTTAGTTTGTTTATTTCTTCAATAACTTTCTTGTCCATAATATTTTCTTTATTATCATGTTTATAAGAGTCTAATTTACTTTGAATATCTAACAATTCCTTATCCCAAGATTTCCTTTTATTATTATACCATCTGATACTTTGTCCATATAGATATGATTTTAAGGAATCCCAAACATAGACAATGGAGACTTCAGGAGTATTATTTATGTCTAAAAAATGTTTTACTTCTGAAAGTATATATTCTTTATAGTCTTTTAGTTGAGTTAAGTATGCTGGTATCCTTTTGATCTGAACATTATGAGTATTTTTTATCATGAATTCAAAAAAATTGAATTATGATCAGATATAGGACATGAAATGATTTTGGAATTAATTAAATCTGTTACCATCTGGTTAGAAATAAAGACCCTATCTATTTTGAATAAGTTTTGTATCTGTTAGAAAAAAAAGGTGTATGGTAATGATTTTGAATCTATCTGATTATTAATATCATTCAAATGATAAGAATTAGCAAAATCATTTAAATGTTTTGCATTAGATGTAATTCTTTTTTCCTATAGTGGTAGTATCACTTTCATGTAGTATACAATTAAAGTCACCAGCTAAAATAATATCTCCTATAGAGAATGATATGATCTTATCAAGATGATGTTTCACTGTATTAATACCAATTCCAGGTATCCAATATACATTAATTAAAGTGTAAGTCTTCCCATTAATTTGTATTGTAACCATACAAAACATTCCTTTGTCATCCTGATAAGACTTAATGGTTTTAGGAATGGGCATACTTTTATTCCATAAAATAGCTACTCCTCTTTTTTCTGAGTGTGCTCTGAACTAACCAATACTGTATATTTGTTTGTAGCTAGTTTATCAATATCTTTTTTCAAGAGATGGGTTTCTTGCAGAAAGACTAAGTTGGCCTTATGTAAATTAATGTATCTTATTAGGCTTGCCCTTTTACACGGATTATTCAATCCATTAATGTTTAAAGAAATTCCTTTTAAAGATGTCATTTGGCATTTTTAAAACTTAAGAATCTTATGATCAAAATAACAAATAACAACATAAGTAATGTTACATCTCCTCCTTTAGGTGTACCTTTAAATATAGGTGTATTTATTGAATCTCTTATGGGATTTTGTATAGGATTCAATTTTGTTTGTAGTGACAATGAGTGTACAAAATATATTGTGGATGTCAAAACTATATACATATAACAATGAACAAGTGAAAATAATGTAAGGATTAAACCTTGCATCCAGCCTGGAGTTAAAACTCCAACTTAGAGTAGTATTTACCACTCAAGTTAACCCCTACCCTAAGCAGCAGTACCTCAGCTACCACCTTATCAATTTAATACTGGTTATATTTAACTTAAATTAACAGCTTTCAATTCAATTATCTAGCAAGACAAGACTACACATTTGATAAAACAGCATCATATAAACTAAAATAAACTTTTTTTTTAAACTATTCATACTACTATATACATCTATGTAATATAATACACTTGTATTCAAATAGCTTTCAAATAATCTTGATATTAGGAACCAAGAGGAGAGAGAGTAATATAAGATGTGAAAGAGGGAGAGAGTGAAAGAAAGAGAGAAAAAAAAAGGAAGGCATATTTACATATTAATTTATTCAAAGTATGTAAAATAAGCTCTAACATTAATTTAAATCAAAACTTTGGCTAATATAGTTCAGACATTACATATATTAAGATGCATCTATTTTCTGTCATGTAAATGCAGTCAACAGCTTCCAAAAACCTTGAATTGCTTGTATATGAGCATTTTACTCATACTCATTATTGTCAATAGAATAATATATTATATTTATAGAAATTGTTATAAATCATACTGCATAGTTATGCAAATTCTCAGAAACACTTGCATTATTGTAAAAAGCCATCTGTATCTTGTATGTCTATACTACTGCTTTAAAATATATCACGTGACAATTTCTTCCAGAATAGAGTTATAAAGTTATTTATGCTTGTCAATCAGATGAATTAAATGAGTTATAGTAATGTATATGTTTGGAACATAAGTTTTTAACACAAATTAGTATGCTGCAGTCAAGTAGATTTTCAAAAACACTTGAATAAATGTTTCATTTTCTATGCCTTCTAAAATAAGACATTTACTTACTACAAGAAACTGCATCATTTAAAATCATTATAACTGACATATTTTATGAATTATAACATAGATATTTAAGTAATTATATAAAATAACTCACATTTAAATGTTAAAGAGTTCATTTTCCTTCACATAGTCTCATTTGCATCAGTTCTACTTTCTGGTAGAGTGTTCTTCCTGAATCTGCGATGTGTCAGTGTGATATCTGGGTCAAAGGTCAAATTGACTGCTTTCAGCTTCTCTGTGAGAATTCTGAGAGTTGAAGCTTTTAAAACAACTCGAGGACACTGTTCATGAGGTAGCCCACATCCCAGATTGTCTCCCTTAACATTTTGGCGGGAAACATGTTAAGAACTAGTGACAAACATTCATTTAGCAGTGTAAAGGCATCTAAACATGACAAAATCTTCACGATGTATTTTACAGGTTATTACAGCCTCTATGTAAGTGAAATTAAGCCCAAAGTTATTAATAAGTAATAAAACTCAATATTTTTGTCCCAACTCAATTTTTATGCAAATCTTATTATTTACTGTGTCTATATGATCAAAAGCATTTCTATATATTAATATGAAAAAAATAAAGAGAAAGAATAAAGAAAAGAAAAAGAGAGTAGAAAATAAAAGAGTGTAAAGCAGAAATAAAAAAATGTAAGAGAAAGCTATAAGAAGTATATACAATGGAATATTACTTACTGTTTATATTAATAGAGTTAAAAATAAAACATATTATTTACTATTATTTAGTTCTAATTATTATTAGTTAAAGCATGACAGATTATTTACAAACAAGCATAAGCAGTATAATCAAGAAAGTATAATTAGGAATAGCATTTGAAGAACATATAAACTTTTTACAAGGAATAAATATGTTATTATTCCATTTATCATATTTTCATTACTCTTCTCTCCCTGCCCTCCCCCACCCTTTACCCACTACATAATCTAAATAGAATGTCATTGTTTAAACAAAGAAAAGAAGAAAAGGAGAAAAAAAGAAAAAAAAATGTATCAAATTACTGACCTTACTTCTCTTTTTCAGAAAGAGAAACAAATTGAATAATAGCTTGTTATTAGTTCCTCAGATATTTTAACTGGTTATAAAACAAAACATTTCTTTGCACACAGAGAATAACTTTAATTAAATATTTTTCAGAATATCTGTGGCTTTCTGGAAACGCAGGAACTATATTTAAAAAGATTAATAATGAAGTAAAATGATGAGAGAAAAAAAGAAAAAAAAACATAGAACAAATCATTTGTTTTTTAGTCTCTTCTTCTTCTCTGAAGTCTTCCACGAAGTTTCAGTTGCCAGTCTCTTTAATGAAGGACTAGCCCATTCCATTTCCTCTATTTTACCCAAAATCTTATTTTTTTTGATAAACAGTAAAGCAGAGTCTAAGTCATCAAAAATTTTAGGACCATCAGGAAGGAAGATTTTTAGCTTGGCAGGAAACAGAAGGTATGTTTTAAACTGTGCTTTTAAGCTCCCTTATTAGTGGCAGAAAAACTTTTCTTTTAGCTATTACCAAGGAAGAATAGTCATTGTCAAAACGCACAGTTGTTTAATTAATCTTAACAGGAGCTTTAGCCCAAGCAGATTTAAGAACCATCTCTTTATCAAAAGATGATAGAAATCTAACTATAACTGATCTAGGATAGTTTTTGTTAGAGTTAGTATTAGCTATAGATCTATGTGCTCTTTCGATACCAAAAGAGAATGCTTCTGTTAAGTCTAAGGTTTTAGGGAGCCATGTTGTTAAAAAAGAAGTAATATTGTTACCTTCAATATTTTCTGGCAGTCCAAAAATCCTAATGTTATTGCGCCTAGATCTATTTTTCAGGTCATCCAGCTTTGTTTGTAAATGTGTATTTTGTTTCAGCAGAAACTCAATGTTGATTTCCTCTTCTTGGATTCTATTTTCTGTGTCATTCACAGCTTCTTCTATGCCTGTCATCTGGATCTTCTGTTGTTGCAGGTCTATATGTAACAAGTCTATTTGTTTTGTAGTTTTTTCTATGAAGGTATCATTTTTAGTATCCATTTTATCCATCTTAACAGTAAGTTGCTGGATTATAGTTATCAGAGACTGAAGTTCTTTCTTGATGCTGGAGTCTTGAGAATTTGTCTTACTGGAACTCATTTCAGACTGATAAACTGACAGGAAAATTTCCAAAGTGATTTCTGACAGGAATATTGTTAAAATTTCCTTTCTTTTTTAGATATAGTTCAAGAACTATATAAAACAAACATATTTAGAAAGAAAATTACTTCAAAAATTAATTTTTTAAGTAATTAATTCCTGTCAGTGTAATGAAATTGGTGGAGATGAAGAAATCTGCTGCTATCCTGTGTTCATCCTTGGCCACGCCCCTTATACCTAATTATTGAGCTCCACAATAAATAAAATAGTAGCTGGGGCATCCTTTGCATTTATAATAAGAGCAGAATTATAATTCATGACAATTAATACTGGAGGAATCATTTAATTATATTAAATGCACACTAAGATTTATGGGCAGGCACTCCAATGGTTCTCCTGCTAAGGAGGTTCCCTATGACTAAAGTGTTTACACTATTCCCTTTATTTCATTCTTGCTGATGTTTAGATATATGAGGGGGAAGTTTAAGCTTATTATTATATTGATCCCCAGAAACCAATTTGTTCCACTTAGAGATTATTTAATTATTGGCTTGCTTTGGTATAGATATATTACCTATCGATATATAGTGATAGGTAGTTATATCTATATTTGGGACCTATCAGGTTATCTACCGAGGATCTACTTTAACATTCTTCTAACCAGTTTTGGTTCTATACCCAGGTTCTCCATCTACCATCTATTGCTAATTTTTAAAAAAAACATTTTACATTTTGCCCTATATTTGTATGTGGGGGTTTAATGTCCATCTTGAATGGAGGATCGCTAAGGGTATTTATTATATGGTGTGACCTCATGGATATGGGTTATAGTGGACTCAACACTGGTAGTGAGTAAGTAGGACTCAGCAAGGCTGTGTTGGGAATGCTAATACATATCTCAACTGATGTTTTATGATTCCTAAGAAGCACTGGATTTGATTAAAGCAGAAAGCCTAGGCTGATATTGTCCTTTCAAGTGGCCTGGGGTTGATATTGTCCATCATATTTATATATCTGGGGTCACATATATATTTGAATTGATGCTCATTCATTATGGATATTTCGAATTTGATTAAGGGATTATCCTCAGATAGTGAGGACCCTGGCAATTTTTGGTATTGGAATGGAATCCACATCAGAGAATGCCATCACACCGGTCAATAGGGAGGATACATGTGAGGCATTATTTGCCACTCTAACCAAACACATGCGTTCCCTCAGGAACAATGCATGGCATTATAAATTTTCAAGGCCTATACTGTTAAAGGAGTAACTTTTAGAGGCTTGTGAGTTAGAACTCAACCAATGCTGAGCAATCCTGACCAGGCCCTACTTCAGCAGTGGAGGGAAGCACAACATAAAACTACTATGCAATTTGTAGAAATACTGATGGGTTTTCATGACAGAACTATAGATACAGAAATTGCTGGTATTACTAAGATAAGTGAACAAGTTAAGGAATTTGAGGGACAGCCCACATACTCTTTATGTCTTAAGAAATTAAGTACTGAATTGACTAATTTGGAAACACAACTTAAAGAAAGGAAAAAGGAAAAATTCCTTGGGGATGTAACAGAGTATGAACAGGGTGACCACCTTTCTAAGGACAGTGGTAAGCATGTTAGATTCTCACAATATAGGAGCCCAGTTAAAAGAAAACGATCAAGGTCAATGCTTAAAAAAACATCTGCTACATCAGGGGATGATTCCTCTTCTGGGTATGACATTGAAACATCAGTATCCACAGGTTCACCAGCACACCAGAGGAGGAACTCCAGTAATCTTGAAGATTTAAACCAAAAAGGAGGGGGGGGGTTGAAATCATAGAAAACGTAGTGAATATGGATGGACTATTCTGGAAGTTTGTACAGAAACATTAGCAGGAAATGTATTAAATATTTCAACTTACCCTCTCTCCTCCTTGGAAAGAAGCATTTTGAATAAAGGTCCTTCATAAATACCTGGTGGCTTTGTTTCAGTGGATTATTTTGCCAAAGATGTGGTTGAGTTTTGCAGAATTCTTAACTTTTTTCAGGCTAAAGGTAATACTGATGTATATGATCATTTTAGATATCACAAATCGACATTTTCACCTCCGATGCACCATAGTATACTAGCGTTTCAAAATTCCACTCTTATGGATCTTCACTTTAACTCTAGGAATCTCCATATTAAAGCTAGTAATATAACCACACATGAGATTAATATTATATCTAAGTTAGCTGACAATCATGAGATAGTGATTTTGAGAGCGGACAAAGGTGGAGCTATGGTGGTGCAAAACTGGGAGCAATATGATAAGGAGGCCAAAAATCAGTTAGCAGATAATAGATATGTGCAACTTACATATAACCCTACCAAACATTTTCAAAAACAAATAGATGATTTTTTTATCACTGGCTGTAGAAGAAGGAATTATCACTGACAATGATAAAAAACAACTTACTATACTGGACCCCAATAATCAGTATATATACTTTCTGCCCAAAATACGTAAGAACCTGCATAATCCCCCTGGCCGGCCAATAGTGTCTAGAAGAGGATCTATGACTGAGCCACTTTCACAATATTTGACTAAGTATCTGAAACCCTTATTAAAATAGGGAGGGCTTGTCTGAAATACACAACTGAATTCCTACAGGTCATCTCTGAGATGCAAATAGAGGATGACTGGATACTTTCTACCCTGGATGTCAAACCCCTTTACATCAATATTCCTCACTGGGCTGGCATCCAGGCGCTAGAATACTGGTTATGCAGGTCAGAAATGTATCCACCAGGTTTCAACACTCTTCTTTTGGGTCTAACTGAGCATGTATTAATGAAGAATGTCTTTTTTATCATAATACATGTTATCTACAAATCAATGGCACAGCTATGGGGGCTTCATTTGCTCCTATATATGCAGATATAATTATGGCATATATAGAAGAGCAGATCATATATAATTGTTTCCATAATCTGTACCTTGACCAAATAGATAACTGGAAAAGATATTTGGATAACTGCTGGATGGTATGGAGATCGGATGAGGAACACCTGACAGAGTTTGTGGAATATCTAAATGAAAATAAATGGGGAACTGAGTTCACAGTGAACAATCATAAAGATAGTATTACTTTTTTGGATGTATTGATTAGTAGAGCTTCAGATAATACTCTGATAATGGAAGTTTATCTTATGTTCCCTGAGTATAATTCCCTTCTCCATGCCTCCAGCTTTCATCCCCCCCATATATGCAGAAATATTCCTAAATCGCAATATATGAGGATGAAATGCATATGCTCAGAGGATGACACCTATTTACATTACAGGCATGACCTAACCGAGAGATTAAAAGAGAGGGACTATAGACCAGGACATATTATGCAGGCTAGGAATACTGTCAATGGTATGGATAGGAAAGCACTCTTACAATATCATGACAAACAGGGTAGAACTAAAGGTCATCCTAGACTAGTGACTACTTATGGTAGAAATGTTGGAGCATTTATTGACAGTGTACGATCCACTTGTAACATCCTTATGGTGGGCAACAGGCTCTCTGAACTGTTGGGAGCAGACTGCCTTTTTTCCTTTAAGAATGGGAGGAACCTGGAGTCCTTCTTTAACCATTACAAAAAAGGAGCATACAAACCTAAGGAAAGATTGCAGAGTACCATTGAGGGGAAAATTGTCAAAGGATGTTATTCTTGTGGTCATTGTACACATTGCAGTAGAATATTACAAACGAGTAGTTTCACTAGTAAAAATACCAGTAAAGTATATATTTCCTTATTTGTGAACTGCAGCTCCGATTGGGTTATATACCTGGCCACTTGCCAGTGCTCAGCTTTTTATGTAGGCCAAACGTCTAGAGTGTTTAAACACAGAATTTCAGAACATCTAAGTGAAATTAAAAATAAAAACATACAAATGCCTGATATAAACATATTGAAGTTCACCAAACAGCATCTTTTCATTTTATGATTATTAATAGAATCTTGGGTATGAAATATAATAAATCTGGATGGCATGAGTTACTTAATGCCAAAGAGAAAAAATGGATCATTAAATTGGGAGGGTTATTTGCCCCAGGATTAAATGAACACCTCTAACTGGTCTATGGGCTAGTAACATAGTATGTAAATGTGTGATTTTTATTATGTCTTTACACTGATTAAGGCTTAGTTAATTATAAGCCGAAACCAGTTTGTAACGTTTGTATATTGATGTCTTGACTAAAGTGATATAATATACATTTTTATGGCTTCCACTATCTGCTGGTTGTTTTTTTGGTTCTGCATATTTAGTGTCATTGTGCTGTAACTCAGAGCAAATCTGAGTGTTGCCATTGAGATTCTTAACATAGCTATAGAATACTTTGTGGTTGTCTTTAGAATCAGTGGCAATTTTGTTTTCGTAACTAGCTCTGGAGGATTTTATGAGGGATCTCAGCTTCTTACTGAGGCTGACCAAGGGAGTTCCTCCAATCATGGGATTTTACTCCTTTTTTGCAATAGTTTCTTTCTTCTGTTGTAGAGTTTGTTTATGGCAGGGGGCCACCAGATTGGCTTCCTATTTTTGGAGGATAGCATCTTGGTTCTGTTAGGGATTGTACGATCCATGCACTTGTGTAAGTGCTTATAAAGTGCATTCGTGTAGGATTCAGCAGTCGTACCTCTTGTCCGTCAGCATGGGTGTCATGAAGTTTACCACTTCTGTCTTAAGAAGCATGAAGTTGGCTTTGTAGAAATTTTTTTACGGTGCTTTCCCTAATGGGGGGTGAGAGTGAGATGTGGACGTCTAGAGTGATTAGCTTGTGGTCGGATCTGACTAACGAGGAATTGACCTCTGGTGTGGCACACCGGTTGCCCATGTTGGTAATGACCAGGTCTAGGATATTGCTGCCCCTAGTAGAAGTGTGGATAAGTTGATCAAAGGTGATGGAATTTATGAATTCCAGAAAACGTTAAGCACAAGAGTTGGTACATGAGTAGTTTTCCCAGTTAATGGTGGGGTAGTTGAAATCGCCCATTATTAGGGTGCTAGGTTGTAGCCTAATATATTCCAGTGTATCAAGAAATGAGGAGTGGGAATCCTGCAACATGGTGGGGGATCTGTAGCAAGCTACAATTTGGATTGCGGTCTTGCCCAGAGTTAATTGCACTTGGATAATCTCGGATGCATTATGCTGAGCAACTAGCCTGGAGGTGTGTATATCCTTAATGAATATGGACATGCCTCCACCTTTAATGTTTCAGTCCAGGTTAGGTTGCCGAAAGGTGTGGAATGAGTTATAGCCTGGTAATGCAGGGGTGCTATCTGGAGCCTTGAACCAGGTCTCTGTCACTGCACAGATGTCGATGATCTCCATTTTAGGGAGTGCCTCGAGTGAGTGCATTTTGAGGTTTAGACTTCTAGCATTGAGTAGCATTACCCTCAAATTTTGTTTGCTTGTACCTGTTACAGTGGTAAATTTGTCATTTGAACCTTGCCTAAAAAAGGCACTATAGAGGTGGCAATATCCTTAGCCAGTATCCGGAATCCCAAGGGTGACAGGTGCAGGCCATCTCTGGCAAGGCATTGTGGTTTGTCAATCATGTCATCCCATGCAGACAGATACTGGATCCCCTCAGAATGACACCAGATCTTAGCCAATTGTTGAAGTCAATCATTTTGTCCTTGTACTGTGGTATCATTCTGGGTGATGGCAGGATGCTACTCAGGGCTAGGGTCATACCTGCCTGGGCTACAAGATCGGACAGCTCCTCCATTTATCTTTTCGTGTAGTCCAGGGCGGTACATCTCAGGTCATTTACACCAACATGGACAATGACAGAGTCATAGTTGTACTTGTGGAGTGATCTGAGTGCGTGCATTATGTGGCAGCTCCTGGCAACTGACAGGCAGCTGACAGTAACTTTCTCCTTGTTTAGCCTGGTGAGTGGAACATCAGTGTGCCTGACTATAGTGTCACCTATGACTAGAGTGTTGGGTACATTGTTATGCCTTATGGGCTGTGGTTGAGTGGCACACTGAGTTTGTGGGCTATGTGTCATTTGAGTTGTGTTGGGGGGTGGAGGTTGCTTGCATTTCTGCTTTGGAGGCCCCTGTTGCTTGGGTAGATTTTTATTGAGAGCCTCCGTGAATGTAGGTGTGTGTTTTGTATTTCTATGTGTGTGTTTTGGTGGTGTAGGTTTTGAGGGACTATGTGATACGTGCGGTGTGGTTCAAGTGTTTACCTTCTCCTCTTGACTGTCTAGTCCAGTCTTGGGTGAAGAGAGCTTTGCTTCCAGTTTGGCTATATAAGTGCATCTCTCACAGGTTGTAGTGTTGGGTGGTAGGAGGAGAGGGTTGTCTGTCTACATGA
Source organism: Protopterus annectens (assembly GCF_019279795.1). Taxonomy (NCBI): domain Eukaryota; kingdom Metazoa; phylum Chordata; order Ceratodontiformes; family Protopteridae; genus Protopterus; species Protopterus annectens. The sequence goes on from NC_056743.1 coordinate 1,370,548,386, forward strand.
GGTAATTTCTGCATTGCCCCAAGATGCCCAGATTCATCAGGTAGAAAGGAGAAAACACTGGGAGGTAACCCTTAGACATGCCTGGATAGGCACTTATTTATTAAGTACTAAAAACTGTTTTCCTCTAGACAAGTGAGGAAAGTTGAGTGCTGTAGTAATTTGTAGCTTATTTAGTGCATACAATGAGTTCTGAACAAGTGCTGAGCTCAAAGAAAGAGATTGATTGCTGAAACTAAAAAACTGGCTAATTCTAAGAAACAAAATTAAGCTAGAAGGCTTCCCTCCAACACAGAAAGGCTTGGAGGCTCAGAAGCTTACAGTCTTGGATACAGCAAATCTGTATCTGGGCAAGACGACTTACAGGAAAGACAGGAAACAAGCTTAGAATTTATTTATTTTTTTGTAATGTGGAAAGGGGAAAAAAGGAGAAGAAGCAGAAACTAAGTGGGTTGGCCTTCTCAAATGTTCTCCCTGGATTCGGTAGAATGCGGTAATGACACTAGACTGGGAGGAGTGTCCCAGATCAAATTTGCAGTAGGGGCGGGCAACTGCAAAGCCACCAAGTATAAGAACACAATACCAATAGGGAGTGATGGTGGAAAACAATATGATACACTCCTTGACAGGAAATCAGAACAAAAAACCCAAACAAATGCTTAATAAATGTAGACAATATCCAGTTAATACCTCACACACAATGAAACTAGCTAGAAAAGTGTATAGCAGACAATAAAAGTGCTATAAATAACTTGTAAAAATAAGCAAAAAGCAGGATACTTAATGTTGTATATTACACATCCGAGTTTGCTCAGTGCCCTTCCTTTGATTAGCTCAGTGTGAAATAGCAGAAATACTCACAAGTTAACTTCTTAGGTAACAGAAAGTTGAAACCTGAAACAACTATAAAAAAAAAAAGCTTGAAAGAACCAATGAGGTGCTTACTCCAGGCCATAGTCCAGGTAACCCCAATCAGCGAATGACCATAAACAACCCCCTCTCACTGAAATGCAGTATGGCTTTGGCTAAACTAAGATGGCCTTGAACATGTGCTCACACAACCTCCACAACAACTAGGCCCAAAACACAAGCCTGAATATGGACAATGCTACAAATACCCACACTACTTAGGTAGAAAAAAACTGCAGAAAAGTCTATCACAGCAGAAAAGCAGCAGTGAACCTTTAAATGAACATTTTAAACAGATAAAGAAGCAAGGAGATGCTAGAGAAAGCTTTTTAACTGCAAACAAGTTATATTATGCACTCCTTAGCAGGAAATCAGAACAAAAAAAAAACAAACAGATGCTTAATAAATGTAGACAATATCCAGTTAATACATCACACACAGTGAAACTAACATTATATTAATCAGTCTGGACATAAGGAACATCCAAACACTGGAACAATCACAGTTTGAATTTGTCAAGGGCTGGTCATGCTTACTCAACCTGGTGGATCAAGACAAAATGGCACACATCACATACCTCTATCTGGCCAATGCTTTTGGCACAATTTCTAACTCAGGCATAGTAGAAAAGCTAAATAAACTGAGAATAAGCATCTACATCACCCACTGGATGGCCAGTTGGCTCACAGATAGGATGCAGATAATCAAAATAGGGGAAGTTACCTCCATATATTTATTATAAATAGACTCACAGACCTGGGGATAAATCCCTATGTCATCAGATTGATAGCCAAATGGCACATGGACAAGACACATGGTTAACGTGGGTGAATCCAGATCCAGCAAGAGCCCATTAATCAGTGGTGTGCCACAAGGGCTCAGTACTGGGACCACTCCTGTTTGGAATATACTTCTCTGAACTCAAGGTTAATGTGGAAGGCTTCTAGTTAACAATGTAAGCAGATGACTGCAAGCTGGGAGCAATCACTGAATCCCCCAGTGATATAAATATCCTTCAGGAGGGTCTAGATCTGACAAATGATTGGTCCCAGGACCATGTACTAAAAATAAATGTGGAGTAATGCATTATCATACCTTTCTGGAAGTCAAATACCCCTGGAAATTACAACATTGATAGCATACCCCTAAGAGTAGATCTGGTGAAACTTTTAGGTACACAGAAAGATAGTTGCCTGAACTTTGACCACCATGTGTCTACAGTGGTGAGGAAGCCCTTCTATGTGCCACAACTTATAAGTAAAGGTATGACATCTAGATCCAAGGAAATCATAGCTCTGCTGTACTCATCCCTCATTAGACCAATAACACAATACAATGTGCTATTTGGCATGTACCTGGCAAGGAATTTACAGCGACAAGAGTGACCTCAAATGTTCCTCACAAAGAAAATACAGGGTGTAAACAACATATCCTATGCGGATAGACTAAAAGCCCTTTCCCTGTACTCTGCCTCCTACTGAATATTAAGGTGGTACTCACAAATAAAGCTGTGATGGAGCTGCTACACATCTGGAAGTCAAACAGCACAAGGGTCACAATCTAGGGATCTAAACTTAGTCTATAACTTAAGCAAAACATGTTGGACAAACAGACAGATGTGTCTCAGAGATCGCCCCTTCTTTGGAACAGGCTTCATATTCATGTTAAGAAGAGCCCTTTCCTGGATCAATGGATGGGGAATCACAAATTCAAGATACCTGAGGCAGAGGCACAAATCATGCCATCCGCTTGCCCTAAGGACCATATATTGGGTAAATCCAGACTATATTGGCTAGGCTTATAAGGACTCTTAAGCCTTTAGCCTAGTCATCTCCTATGAACCTATAAAGACACCAGTCACCAGTGGAGTTCCCCAGAGTTTTGTGCTGGGACCTCTCCTGTTTGGCATCTAGATTTCTGAAGTAAAAGCCAATACCATCAAACTCTGTCTCTAAGTTTGCAGATAACTGCAAGCTAGAAGCAGACATTGAATCCCCAAATGACTTAAACATCATGCAGAAAAGTTTGTCTCAAATAACTGGTGCCAAACTTATGGACTGAAATTAAATGCCAAAACATATATTATTATATCATTTGGTAAGTCATCCACCCCAGGGGACTACCACATTGACAATACCACCATAAGAGCTGACCCAGTTGATCAGAATTCGGGAACTTATGTGGACAGAGACCTAACTCTTGACCAACATGTGTTTATTGTTATAAAAAAGTCCTTCACCTGAATATGTTAAAGCAACCAATGGCAATATAGGATTGCCAGTAACATGCTAATTTGCTTTACAGCTATATATTATTTAATTTTATTTTTGCTAATATTACTTTTTAAAAAAAACGTAGTTAAAGGAAACAGTTCTTTCCATAAAGGACCACACATTAATCAGGTATTAGTGTAGCAGGAGTTACTGGTGGGGGTTGATTCAAACTGGCCTGACTAAACCATGAGTGAAGACTGGATGAACAACTACTACTCAACCTTAATAAAGAAATGAAACTGAATGATGCAGCCAGCCCTACAGACCCATTAAAGATATAGATTACATATCTTTCCAAATGCCTGCTAGCACCTTTCCACCCTTATAACCATGTATAAGCTGCCAACCACCTTTGTAGCACCCAGAAAGAAAAAAACAAAAAACTTAACCTGATCATGGTACCTAAACTTGCATTATTAAAAGCCACCCCACCATACAATAAGCCTATTGCACTTACTTCCTGCTAAAGAAGAAATAAATAATCCCCAGTACTCACCAACTATGAAAGTAAGTACCTTGGCCTTCTTATAAAAAAAAAAAAAACCTGATTGCCTGAACACTACAACCTCTCCTGCAAAAACACAAACTGTAGTGCCAAAGAAAAATCCCATCCCCCAACCTAATCTTATATAAGGAACAACCAAAAACAAATGTATCCAAGAAAAAAAGGAAACTGTCCACAGCCCAAAGAGACAGCAACCACAGCCCAAGAGTATTGAATCAAACATTAACGATTGAGCGCTTTCATACAATACTTCAGCAGAATCACATACTCAAAGTGAATTACACATTAAAATACCCTGTCTAACATCCTCACATGACCGTGATCTAATAATGAGCAAAATCATTCAATAAACACATTCAATAAATGCACCCCACTAAAACCACATATGAAAACTAAAAACAAGTACAAGCAATGACATTTTTTACTCTTACATATATTGAAAAAATTAGATTAAATAAAATAATAATGACCCAAACCTATACTATGTTTCAAACCTACTGTAACACTCACCATGTAAACAGGCCAAGTTCTATACCAAATAGGATTTTAATTTCAACACACTACTTATCAAAATGTTGTCATTTAAACCAGAGGGGACAGTGACATTGAGCCTAAACTGCCATCGGAGTTCTTTTTCCTCTATCAAATCGGCCCATGGTCCAACATTGGCATTTTTGACCACCATTTCAATTAAAAAAAAAAAAATGATGGTAGAAATACTCTTCCAAATGTTTAACCAAAGCATTTTTAATGTTCGTTTTTTTGATGTCCAAGACATGTTCATAAATCCTGTCTTTAAATTTTCTTTGAGTTTTTCCCACATAAAAACAATTACATTTTTGACATACTGCCACATACAAAACTCCCTGGGACTTGCAATTACAATGAAATCTAGGCTGAATGACCATACAGTTGACCATAATGTACTCACCTATCATTATATATTTATACATACTACAAAATCCACATTTATAGGTCCGAGGTTTTCTTGAACTGTGAAAGACACCTTTAATTTTGTGACCTTGCTCCAAATAATTTTTTATAGTCCTCCCCTTCTAAAAGCAATCTCTGAATGTAATCCAGTCTTTTGGTAACATTATTAAAGCATGAGAAAATCAACCAATTTTTGGTCAACATTTCCCTAATCAGGCCTTCTTCCTGACAGTAATTTGCAATGAAGACAAAATTGTGCTCAACTGATTGGGGCTATTTATCCACTGTCATTTCAACAACGGAGGTGAAGGATGAATGTAGGAGGGGGACCATAACACCATTTTCCCTTTTATTGGTCACTTCATCTCTGACTAAAGAGGTTACTCCTTTTGGGGACCCCCTTGCCAATAACATGTCCTCCAAAATGTCACATTCCTTAAAAAATTGATATAATCCGACACCATCCTGGCCAATCAGCTAAATTGGCCCTGGATGAGTCAACTCTTTTGATGCATGGGGTGACAGCTCTCATAATGTAGTAAGCTGTTATAGTAAGTGGGTTTCCTGTATATAGAGCTCACCAATTTACATCCATCATAAACTTCTGACAACCAAACATCCAAATAGTTAATGCAATCACAACTATATGTGTACGTAAACTTCAAAAAAGAGGTTGTGTTGTTTAGATAATCAATAAAAGTACTGATTTCACTTTTTGCCCAATCCCATGCCAGTGGTGGCTGGTGACATCAAATCAAAGGGGGGCTGCAAGAGACAGTTGAACAGGTAGGGCCAACAGGAAAGGGTGTGGCCAACTAGAAAGAGGCGAGGCTATGTTAAAAACTGCAAAAACTGGGACTTTAGTTAAATACACTGCCCTGGGTGCCACTGCCAAACCATCATTATGAGAGTCCAATCAAGACATAATGAATTGTAAAATAAAAAAAAATATTTCAATGCATTGGATACATGACAGCTTACTCAATATCTAGATGGAAACAAAAAGGTTGCGAGGCATGAAAAAATAAATTACTTTTTAAATACATTACTGGAATGCCAGTCAAAATCAAGTATAAAAAAGTACTCAAAACCATTTCTCCTTGCACTACAGTTCTAATTATAATTTGTATTCAGCTTTCTATAAGTACCAAGTAACATGCTGAAAGTAGCAATCTCTGTGATACCCCCACTTATAAAAATGTTTCTTATCCAAGAAAGACCTGATGCCTGACAATAGCTATCTACTTGTTTCATGGGGAAAATGTGATCAAAGTAAAAAAATGAAAAGCAACAAGAAACAAGCTCAAGATAAATTGCTTAAAGGATTATTGCACAGGTTATGGACCACACATGATAGATTGGCATTCTGTTTAGTTTACGGGTAAAGCCTGCAAAGATGACTGCAAGTCTCCAACAAATGTAATGAGCTTCTGAAAATACTGTAATCCTGTCTTTTATTACAAATACTGTTATATGCCTTTCAGTACCCAAGGCTTATACGCTATCTAGTTATGTAAATATTCGCTGCATGGCAACAACAGAAAGGCTTTCAGTGTTGGTAATTCTTTAACAGTATGCTTATTAAAGCTTACTTGCACCTTACAGACTCAGACAAGCTTACCTGGTTTTCATTAAAGCATTGCTACTTTAACACAGAGCAACAGGCACTGTGACAACGTGCATTTTCTGAATAATAATAAGCATAAATCAACAGTATAAAAATATGACAGAAACCAGAACATTCTGCAAAATTAAGGACAGATGAAAAACCACTGTAGTACTACTACCTTGGATGAGGGGATACTCTGCACACTTATACTGCATAACTGCTCCTTGCCTTGCTTGAACACATCCAGAGTCACTATGTGAGGATGTGGTGTGTAACAAGTATGTCACAATTTGAAATGTCTCTGTCTGACGGTGATGGCCCTGACACATTCGTCATACCTCTCAGCCTCAGAGCAAGAAATCTGGACAAAGCCATAAATAGAAGTGGGACAAAGGCCCAAAAATAAAGACAATTTTTAAATATTGTTCTTATAAACTTAGAAAGATAATAGAAAAATAGGTCATGCATTAGTATGAATTTTCTGAAGGGTATGAAATCAAAAACTCAAATGTCTGTCATTATTTTTGAACTTCAGTTTTTAATGATTTGCCAGTAATTTGCCAGAAAACCACAATTTTATGAAAAATGGGAAAAATGTGATGCAAAAATATAAAATAGCCACACAATACAGCTGGGAACCTGTCAAAGAAGGGACATTTTTTTACTATTAGTACTGTTAATTTGAGCAGCTGACAAAATAAGAGAATCTACATGCATTTCTGAAATTAAAAGTAATCCATATCTCTGATCATTACAATTATTTATTAATTGTAAACCCTCCATGTTTTTTTCCAAATTTGCAATTTTGCGGAGGGATTATTAGGGGGAGAGCAACATTTTGAGCCAACATCGGGGACAGTTGAGAGTATAGGATATACCTAATTCTATAAAGTGATTTATTTACGTGTACCTCTCATCCTCTTAATGCAGGAAATCCAAACAAGGCTAAATATATTGGGGGAACATACAAACAGTGCTAAAAATTGCTCTTGTATAAACTTAGTTGACAAAACAACAGGTCTTGCTTTAACATGCATTTTTCTGAAGAGTATGAAGTCTGAAACTCAATGTCTGTCATTATTTAGTGACTTCATTCCTAAATGATTTGCCATAAAACCACAAATTTTATAAGGAACAAACCAAAAATAAGAAGCAAAAATCTATTAATTCTGCAAAAATCTGGACAGTTAAGAAGTATAGTTCAGCCGGGGCTGTCTGAGTTTGCCATCCCCCCTCACAAAATCATCGTTGAATGGGGCCTCCCCCTGTAGCTATTCCAATGTCCCATTTCTTGGCTATTTCATCCCATTTACCATAAAGACTATAATGCACATACCGCTCTACTTTTATGATGATCTGGATTTCATTTAAAAGTTTTATTTTACATTTTACAGCACAAACACTAATAGACATCTGCTAAACAAAGCAATGTAGTCTCACAATGAAAATAGACTTAGCATTATAACTTCTCTGCCCTTGAAACTCACATTCATTGAAACAACATTGAAACCCACATTCAAAGAAAATACATCTGGCCAGTGGCAGATAAAGATTAACTTTGGGCTGTTTTCAAATCATAGGCCCCTTGCACAGGAAAAATACATGTGTTCTTTGATACACCTTCCTGATTGTATTCACTTATATTGTTTGTACAAGGGGCATTTTAAATGTATTGTTTTGAACATGTTTCCAGTAAACAATGAAACAAAATGCATGCATCAGTAATGACAAAACTGCCCAGTTCAGAACATTTCCATCATAAAAGTCTACTCAAAATTCTACAATCCACCAGTATCAGTAAATATGCACAATCTCTGCAGAATTAAAAGTCATCTAATTAATTTCACATTAAATAGATCTGTAACTAATGAAGAGTTTGCTGCTAGCAAACAACTTTATATTTCATTGTTTTATCTACAAAGAAAGTGCCTATTGCCATTGAGGAATAAATTGCCTATGTTACATTAAAAACATGATAAGCTATTAATATTGCAATAGGGAATAGATGGCAAACTGATAGCAGGTTCATCATTACTAGGTATCTCTGTCAAAGAAGACATTTTCAGGACTGCACCATCTACCCCCTTTAAAAGTGCAACACAGTACAGTATCAGCAATGTATCAGCAATGCATCTATATACTGTGGGAGTAGAAACCACAGCCTTCTACATCAAAAGCAAGTACACTACCTGTTGTGCTATTAACAATACAAGCAGACTCAGCATAAGCAGCATTAAACTTCTCTTTAAGTTCTCAGCTCTTTGTAAAATCCACTGGACACTCAACTGTATCTCTCAACTTTGAAGCAGAATAAATCTGGAAAAAGCCAAAATGTACTGGGAGGAGACAAAAGCCTCAAAACTAGGGACACATTTTAACTATTGTTTGTATAATCTTGGAAAGTTGCTAGAATAAAATGCTGTGTTGCCACCATGCATTCACTACCAAGTCTTGCCCCCAGGACCCCATACTCTGCAGTCAGAGCAACATGCCACTATGTCATATCATCTGTTTCTTGAATGACAGGTAGACTGAAACTTAAATGGCTATCATTTAGTGAATTCAGTTCTCACCATGGCTCTCAACCTCTTAGCACAAAACATCTAGACAAAGCCAATAATGGGGGAATACAGCTCCCAAACATATTCCTTGAATTCAGTTCTCACCATAGCTCTCAACCTCTGAGCACAAACAACATGGACAAAGCCAATAATGTGGGAATACAACCCCAAAATCGGGACAAAATTCAAATATTCATCGTATAAACAGAAAATTCCTAGAATAAAAGGATTTGTGTTACCATCTACTTTCTGATGAATATGAAGTCTGAAATTCAAATGCCTGTCATGATTTAGTTAATTCAAAATCCAGAAAACCACAAATTTCACAAGAACAAAAATATGAGGCAAAAATTTCACAAGTGGTGGTTGGTATGGAATTCAAGCTCTTGCTATCTGCTCTCAAGGTACAGGGTTTGAGTCTAGCCACCAGGTATATTTCCTGAGTTCTCTCTAGCCACCAGCTGCCTGTAAAACCCATTGGTAATCCTTCCATTGCTGCAAAGTAAGCCCGCAAGAGCAAAGTCCTTCCCCTTCCCACAAGAGCAAGCTGCTACCCAGCCTGCAGATGTTGTAGTCTGATCCCTTTCCAGTCTATGCAGTTGTAACCGCATAGACTTCTGGGATCACTGCTGTTAAATGCTGTCTTCATAATCCAGACTGTCTAATCAGCATTCCGGATTCTGTGCACATGCTCGGGGCTGGTTTACCAGCAGTCCAGATATCTCGGGAAATGCCGTGCATATGAGATATTCCAGGATTCATGTTTGTTTTTGTTTTTTTTTTCTTTTTACAGCTGGTTTTCTTTTCTTTTCTTTCATATTTTACAGATGGGGAGGCTGCAGTCCTGCAGTCCAATAGCATGAGCTTCCCCTGTCCCATGCAATAAATACATCATCCAAATAATGGATATAATATTCTGTATGATCATTGTTATTCTCCTTAAAAGCCTGCATCCAGAATCCCAGCCTCTTCTTGCTTCTTGAGCTTTCCCCTGTTTCAACATCATCCCTTTCCACTTTGAATTATAGTTTTCTGCTTATGCTAGATCATTTTAGTGATATCACCTGATATATTTAGACAGTTTGCTGCAACATCTGATTCTTTGTAGCACCACTGCATTTCTTTCTTTTTTTCTTTCCTCATTTCTCTCTCTCCACAATTTCTTCTGATCTTCTGAGTTTACTGCTGATGGTCTGCCCTGGTAAAAAAAAAACCCTGCTTATTTCTATGATGAGAACATTCACCTTTTCTACTTTCAATTAATTCCTCTCAGATGCCTGATGTAATCACATCACTCCCTCTCTCCTTTAAGGTGTAGTGATTCTTTAAAATGACATACTTCTTATGATCTCTCTCTCTCTCTCTTAGACTTCTTCTCCTTCCTTCCTTTTCCTTATGCTCTGTTCAAAAGTATTGAAGTTTTCTTCAATCTTTCTGATTTTCTCATCAATTTCATCTTTGGTGGCTGTAAGAAGTAACTCGTCCATCAATTAAGTAATCCACTCCCTCGATTTAACCATCTCACTATCATTGTATCATCTTAAAAGTTCAGCAAAAGCCAGACCTGAATTCTCACAAATCTGATACCAATTGTTCAGAGAGGTATTCAAAACAAACCACTTGGCTTGCTATTGATTTTAAGACCTTTGGGGAACCTTTTAATTTATAAACAATAAACAAAAAAGGCATTGTTCCACTGCAGCTTTTTAATTTTAAATACTGCTGCTTCCCAGTCTTTAAAAATAACCCATTTGTCCAAAAACAGTATGTATACTTCAGGAGTACTAATATTCAAACATCTCAAATCACAAATTCCAAAAGAAATGCTTAGTGTTGTGTTGAAGCTTTCCTGCTGAAATTCACCAAGTTCTTAGAATTGCTGACACCTTGGTTTCTTTGATCTTTTGTTTGAAAACAATCCACTTTTTCTATATGGCATTCAGTCACAGTGAGACCGCTGTCTAATGGGTTAAAATGAATGGATAATTCATGTAATTCACTTTCAGTAACATCTATGTAACATAATAAAGCCTCAGCAGACATTTTCATGAACAAAGTTGAACAAAGTCCACAATTTGAAGCCTGAAGGTTGAAGAAAAACTAAAAAATAATGTGAAAACAACTAAGGTACTCCAAGATGATGAAATGGCCAAAACACATTTTATTAAAGTTTTTCTTCCAAAAAATTAAGTACTTTCTACCTCAAATAGGTTTTCATCAGAATACATTCCTCTTCCACTATTAAACCTTCTAACTTGTGACCAGAGTCACATGATGTAACCATGTGACTGAGTCATTTACATTATTTATTTTTTATTTCTTTTCAAAACAGTTGCATAATTTACTATTCCATTAAGCACTGAATTTACATAAGCATTCAAAATAATTAGCCATTTTATTCCTAAAAACTCCAGTTCATATTCCTTGTTCCCATTAAAATTGCTAAGAACAAAATCTACTACAAAAAATAAACGTCCTAAAATTTCTACATTCCTTATAGTGTTTTGTTAGCGTTTTTCTTGCTATGTTTTAATATTCAATAAATAAACTATACAATAACAACAAAAAATGAAGCCATTAAATTGTTTAGCAGATTCAAAACCTATCTTCTCAAGCAAAATATCAAAAAACATTACAAAACCTAAGCCAAAGAACACTAACAGGTTCTCTAAAGGAGCCCAATAACTTAGGCTGGCCTCTGAAGCCAAAAATAATTATAAATTCTTATTTACCTGTATTAGAAAACATGGAAAAAAACAAAAATAACCTACATTGTTCAGAACATATTCATAATGGGGCCTCCTTGTCTGAACAAAATGACCCTGCTAATATCCTTGTGAACACATGTAATGCTACCTTTACTCTTGAGACTTCTATTCAAATCCCCAAAATATCTGAGTCCCTTACTCCCCATTTACTTCTGAAAGTGCTACAACTTACCTCATAAAGTGTGATATCAAAAATCTTTCTAGAATTGACCCTGAAATTTGGCCTTCTGAAGGGCATATCCTCTCTATTTAATATGGTAGATTTCCTTGAAAGGATTATAGAGGCTGTAGAAGGTAGCCATGCAGTGTATGTTGACCTAGCTAAGACCTTGGACACCTTCCTCCATTCTGGCATCACAAAATAGCTAAATGCTTTTAAAAATGACCAAAATGTGATAATATGGTTAACAAATTGGATGAAATACAGAATCAACACAGTATGAGTTGTGCCTCACAGGAATGTGCAATTGTAACTAGCAGTGTCCCTCATGGCTCAGTGTTGGTATGTCTCCTTTTTTGGTATTTACATCTCAGATGTCCAAGCTGAGAGCTGGAACCTCTGGCTAACAAAGTTTGCAAACAATTGCAAACCTAGGCTCATTGTTAAGTCACATCCTCTGATGATGTGAGGTATTGCCAGCTATGGCAGGAGAAGTTGGGTGGTGGGTGTGTAACATAGAACAGCTAGCTGGAATTTAGTAAAGAACTGCATGTTATTTAAATATCAAACTGATTTGTACAGATGCTTGTATTGAAAATGTATTTGTAAAGTTGTGTGTGTTAAAAAATGTATCAAGAATGGATCCTGCTGGGCAGAGGAAGAAATGTGCATGTATTATTGAAACTGTTGAAATGTATATATTATAACAGAGGATACTGGAAGAGAAGAGGTTAATCTCAATCCACCTGACTTTGAAAAATCGCAAGAAATTAAATTACTTAATTTAGGTCAATAAAGATTGTATCTTACAGTTCTCAATGTAGCCAGAAACAAAAAGTCTGTGCTAGAAAACTTCCTGTAATGCCACTGGGGTGAACTAATTGCTACTCTGGAAGGGTGAAGGTTTGAAATTGTTTTATGACTTCCAGGAGGTGCAGCAGATCTTAGCAAAGCTCTGTGTGTATATTATTGACACATAGGTTCTAAATCCTGACAGCTTCTAGTCAAGGGGGAACCAGAAGTCAGATGACCAGATGTATGTGATGTCATTCTGCAATCCATCACTAACATAATTTTTAATACTAGCTGAGACTGAAGTCTCAGAGCACTCTGTTTTGTAACCTGACAAAGAAGGATCTCTCACCTACTTCATCTTGCCTTGCTCTAGTAAGTGACCAAGGAATAGTAATTCCTTAGATCAGTCAGTAAAATATAGTAATATTAGTTAAGTACTATTTTTTCTGTATCTGTTATTTTACTATTTCCTGTGATATGAAACTCTGGTATTTAATGTAAATATATATTTTGTATGCTCATGTTGTTTTATTATTTATTATTAAATATATTTAAACTATTCATCATGGCTGGTCCTTTAGAGAAAATGTTAACCTTTGAAAGTACTTTTCAAATCTCAGAGTGTGTGTTTCAGCTGCTTGGAGCAGGGACATGAAGCACTAGTTTCACAGTGAGAATGCTGGTGCACTTGGCTTAGACACTTAGCCAAGGACTCAGCTCTATAGCTGTGCCAGTGGGGAGTCTTATTGGGGACCTGAAGTGAGACAGAGAGAGAAATCCAGACCCTGGACTGAGTGTGTTCCCTGTGTGCACTTAAGGGAAATTGTGCTTGACGCAGAGAGCTGAAAGTAAACTCATGTTATAATAAAAAATGGTCTCAGACTAAATGCAAAAAAGTGCAGTCTCACCACTTTTTGCAGACATACCCTACTGACATCTTACTGTCTGGACAACACAGTTCTACAAAATGAAAATGCAGTTACCTGAATTGATAACCCAACTCTCTTTTGACCACCATGTAAGAATAGTTTGTAGGATAACTTTTTATCATTTATTGCCAAAATGTATCATCAATGTTTAAAGAAGTAACAACTTTCTTACATTTAGAATCAATCAGGTCAATTATTGAGTACAATGCCCCTGTTGTGATGTATCACATTAAACATATCAAACATTTAGAAAGATCCCAAAGGTTCCTAACCATAATGACCACAGAATTTAAGTCCCTGAACTATCAACAGAGGCTGAAAGTTCAATCTTTTTATTTTGTGTCTTATAGACTTTTGAGGTGAGATCACTGTCTCATTTCCCATGCCATTATAGCCCCAATACTCCTAGATCTCCTGTTTCTCTGCAAGTTCAAATTCTCTACCAGTACTAGAACCAAGGACCTAATCTTCACCAAAAGATAAATAAAAGGCATCTGATGTAGACCTTTATAGGCGAGTGCTTTCCAAACTCTAGAATAAACACCACAGCATGTTAACATAAACTAGTTGAAGGATAGATTTCCACACATTTTGGATTGACTGGTATGGCCCTCCTGTAGAAAGGATGTGGTGCCTGAGGGAGGGTACTGACAATGAGAGAATGGTTTTGAGACTCAGTGTTCTTGGAATATGTATGAATCTATGAATTTCTGTCTGAAATGGCTTCCTAATGAAATTTAACCTTCAGTGGCTTTCCATTCTTTCCTTTCTTTTTGCAATGGCTAAAACCAGTTTTCTGCATGCCCTCCCCTAAGTTGCTTTTTTCACCAACCGTTTTTTTTAAATTCTTCTGTCCTGTTTTCTCTCTTTTGCTTTTCCTCACTTATTTCCAGATCTGTATTCTGATTCTGAGTTACACTGTCTACTTAATTATTTTCAAATTGTCTCTTTATCATTATTATGCTCCTGTTCCACATAGTCCATCCACCAGCGCCACTCTTTCCCCACAACTAGTACACTTTAATTTACAGTTTTGGGCAACATGACCTCATGCCCCACATTAATTTCATCATATTGCATTACATTAAGTAAATAAATCATTTTCATCACCACAAAATCATCTATGTTGGCTGATCATAATAATGGACATTTCCCCTTACCATGTCCATGTTCAAAATGCTTCATTTTTCCATCAGTTTCCTTCAATACATTTGCCATATTCTAGTCCATAATGTCCTTTAATCATAAACCTTTTTGTGGTATAAATATATTTGTAAAAATAAGAAAATATTTGACAGCATTGTGTTTAGAAATTGTATCCATTCTAAACTGCAAAAATATACCATTTGCTTTCAGTCTCTCTAACTGGTGCAAGCATATACAAATTTCAAATATATACGTGATTTTTTTCTTCCACTTTATCTGTTTAGCAAATGTTTTAAAAGTCAGCTGATATTTCTCAGATGTAAAAGGTAATGCCCAGATGCTGCTGTAATACCCAGCAGTTCTTTCACCATGTCTCAAATGCTATCTCTCTGTATCTAATAACAACAAGCTTGCAACATAGATGCACCTCTAGTGAAATTCTACCAAATTCCCTTAGTGACCATTCAACAATAAAATCCACTTAGTCCTTCCAAATACATAAAGTCCCCCTCAAGTCATTCAGGCTAGATCACTTCCATCTGCTAAGCATTCTCAACTCAGCATCCTCCTTAATTCTTTTGACTAAGCACCTACTTATGAGATGAGTGACTCATCTTCTACTGTGCCACTATCTTATGAAAAGATTTCCATATTCCAAGACGTTTTATTCCTTCTTAAACAGAAGGATTGGAAGACAAAATCGTCTTTTGCTCTCTGTAGAGATAAAAAACAAAATGAAGGGAAAGAGACAAGGCCTGGAAGACCTGGAAAAATACCCACTGAACAATCAGCTGCACCAAAACTTTCTGACTGAAGAAAAGAAACAAGACTAGAAACCATTGTACTGAAATCCTTGTTCCTTAGACAAAAACAAGAAAATAACTGGTCTTGACCCAACCTATTATTGAAGGAAATAAAGCATTAATTAGCTGCCCAGCATTAAACAATACATCCCCTCAGCAGACTCCTCCCTATTTACTAATAACTACAACAATACTTACAGGCTTCCATATGTGATGTTATTAACAACATCCAACAACAAGGTTATCTGCTGTTCATAGTGCAAGACCACTTCTCCACATCACAACCTTTCTCTTAAGATATCAAACTCAAAGTCAAGTCAAGTAAAAAAAAAAAAATGATTGTCATTCAAAACTACACCACAATGAACCTAAATGAAATTGCTTTTCTTTGTTCCCAGTACAAAAACATACACCCACATAATAATAATAATAATAATAATAATAATAATAATAATAATAATAATAATAATAATAATAAAATAACATAATGAAAATAAAAGCAAAAATAGAATAAAATAATAACATAATGACCAGACACACTTTACATATAAACAGAATTGAGAAACAACATGCGCATGACATTACTATAACATACGAACTAAGCAGCATATGGAATGGTCAGCATGAATATTGCACAGTGTGTTTTATATTGCACTTCATAGAGTCCAGATTTAAATCAGAAGTACCTTCTGCATTTAAACATGCTTTTAAACTACTTTTTCCTAAAACAATAGCCCCAAAGGATGTGAAGGATTACAGATCTAGCTCCATAGTATGCTCCATATTACAATATTTAAAAAAATTGCATAAGCAATTAATAAAGCACATCACCAGCTATTGTCTACTATCTGATGCTTAGCATGTTTTCTTCGATTCTTGTAGTACTTTTATATCCATTTTAACTCCTGCAGGTAGCATCTATTGCAGCATTAATGAATGCCAAATTACAGCAGGCCTCCTTGTAGACATAATGACAGCCTTCAAAATTGTTAATCATGCAATATTACTCAATAAGCTAAAGCGAATGAATTTTGGAGCATATACCATACAATGCTTTGACAGTTATCTACACAATAGAATGTTCCAAGTCTATCAAAAACACACCCACTGCTATGCAGTCAGTTTGCTTAACATAGTTGTCCCACAAGGATCAGTATTATGATCACTGTTGATCTCCCTCTTCATTTATGACCTCTCACTAGACGTGCCAGGACTAAGACTAATTATGTATGTAGATAGCACTCCTATTTTACAGTCCAGCAATTTATGCATGGAGTTTCCAGACAATGTCTAGAATATCCATACCCAACTCTGTATCTGGCTTACTCAAAATAAACTCCTTATAAATCCAAAGAAAAGAAATGCCATGATCTTTTCTAAGTTCATAGGTGTGTACTAGGCTAATGGCTCTGAGGCCTTTACACGCCTAGCCAAAGGTTAACCTGGCCTAGTGCCACCCAACCTTAGTTCCCAGTACCTCTGTTGAGTAGAGCCACTGAAGTGTTCCCCGGGGTTAAATTTCTGTTTCCCATCCAGTCATCAAGATTTTTCTTGAAGAGGGTCAGTGAGGTGCTCTGCTTGATATGTATGGAAAGTCTATTCCATAGCATGGGCAGTCTCTGGGTTACAAACTTGTCCCTCCAGCATGTTCTGTTAATTGTGGTAATGAGGTTGAGGTCTCTGGAGCTTCTGGTGCAGAGGCAATGAGATATTTTTAGATGTAGCATTTATAACAGAGCTTGGTCAGACATGGCTTTGTAAGTCAAGCAGTGATCGCCTCTAAGTAGGCGATATGAGACAGAGAATATTTGGAGTTTTTTGAGTCTGTCCATATAGGACAAGTGTTTAAGGCCTAGGATCCTCTTAGTGAGGTTCTTTTGTGGCCTCTCCAGTTGTTACAGGTGTCTAGTGAGGTACATGCCAAATGGGACATTGTACTCGATAATTGGCCTAATGAGGAAAGAGGAGATGGAGACAATGGCCTCTTTCTTCCTAGATGCAAAACCCTTAGTAATGAGATGTGCCACATAGAAGGACTTTCTGACCACAGTGGCAATGTGGTGATCAAAAGAGATGTTGCTGTCAACCTGTGTTCCCAGATCTCTTATAACACCTTCTGTGTTCAGTGAACTACCATCAATGTGGTAATTCATGGGAACTGGGTTTTTCCCAAAGGGGATGACAACACATTTTTTGGCACTGAGCTTAAGGCCATGGTTCTTAGAACAGTTGTTGGGCTCAGTGAGGCCATTCTGTAGAATGTCAACATCATTTGGGGAGTTAATAATAGCTCTCAACTTGCAATTGTCTGTGAACTTTGTCATCCAGAATCCCTTAATGTTGGCCTGGACTTCAGAGAAGTAGATTCCAAACAAGAGAGGACCCAGGACCAAAACTTGTGGAGCTGCACTTGTGACTAGTCAGCAGTCTGACTTGCTACTTTTACACCATGGGTTCTATCTGTGAGCCAGTTTGCAACCCTACCTAGTTATATAGGGGTTTATGCCTAGCTTAGTGAGTTTTTCTAGGATTCCTGAGTGGGGAATGGTATCAAAAGCCTTGGCCAGATCAAGGTATGCTGTATGAACCACCTTGCCTTCATCCACAGCTCTGGTGACTGACTCAAAGAAGTTGACCAAGTTGAGCAGGCATGATCTACCCTTCATAAAACCAAACTATGTGGGATCCAGAGTTTACAGATTCCCTGTATCCTTGTTTATTAGGTCCATGATGATGCATTCCATAGCTTTGCATATCAGGCTCATCAGGCTAATGGGGCAATAGTTCCCAGGGTTTATAGTTGCTCCTCCTTTGTGGAGAGGGATGACTGTAGCAGTGCATCATTTGGTAGGGACAAAGCCTGAGGTGAGGTTGTGATTGAACAGGGCACATAGGTGAGGTGCCAGTTCACTCTGTAGTTCATGTAGAACACAGCCAGGGATATTACTAGGTCCCATAGAAGCTGTATTCTTGGCCTTGTACAGTGCTGTTTAAACCTGTGCAGTAGGAATACTGGGTGCCTGGCAATCTACTGGCAATATCTGTTGGCTTGGTATAGGAGGTACCATTGTGAAGCAGCTCAGAGCAAATCTGGGTATTGCCATGGAGATTCTTTACATAACTATAAAATGCCTTGTGGTTGTCTTTACTATCTGCTGCAATTCTGTTTTCATAGCTAGCTTTAGAGGATTTGATGAGGGATCTCAACTTTTTGTTGAGGCTGATAAGGGAATTTTTCCAGTCTTGGGACTTCACTTTAGTCCGCATCAGTTTCCTCCTTCGGTTGTAGAGTTTGTTTATGGCAGAGGACTACTAGATTGGCTTCCTTTTTTCAGAGGAGAACATCTTGGTTCTACTGGGTATGGCAAGATCCATGCATTTGTGTACATGTTTTTACAGTGCATTGGTGTATGATTCAGCGGTCATACAACTATTCTCCATTTGCGTGGGTGCTGTGAAGTTAGCCACCTCTGTTTTTAGGAGCCCAGAATTAGCTTTGGAGAAGTTTTTCATGGTGGTTACCTTTGCAGGGCAGGGGGGTGGGAGGGATGTGGATTTCCAAGGTGATTAGTTTGTGGTTGGATCTAACCAGGGAGGAACTGACTACTGGTGTAGAGCAATGGTCGCCCATGTTAGTAATGACCAGTTTAAGGATGTTGCTACCTCTAGTGGGGGTAAGAAAATTAATGAACTCCAGGAAACGTTGGGCAAGTGCATTGGTACATGAGTAGTTTTCCCAGTTAATGGAGGGGTAGTTGAAGTCTCCTGGTAAGAGAGTTAGACCCTAATATTCTCTAGGGTACTTAGGAACTTGGAGTGTTAGTCTTGGGACATGGTTTTGGACCTATATCAGGCTATGACCTGAATCGCTGTCTTACCCAATGTTAGCTGCACCTGAAGTATCTCTGATGTGTTATGTTGGGCTACCAGTCTGGAGGTGTGTGCATCCTTTATGAATATGGAAACACCACCACCTTTGGAGCTTCGATCCAAGTTCTGGTGCCGAAAGGTGTGAAATGAATTATAGCTTGGTAGTGCAGAGGTGTTTTCTGCTGCCTTGAACCAGGTCTCTGTTACAGCACAAATGTCGATGTTCTTCATTTTAAGGAGTGCTTCGAGCAAGTGCATTTTGAGATTTAGACTTCTAACGTTGAGCAGAATGACCCTCAGATTGCATTAGTTTGTAGCCATTACAATGGTAATTTGATCTTTGGAACACTGCCTAAAAAAGGCACTATAGGGGTGGCAAGAGCCTTGGCCAGTATCCGGAACCCCAGGGGTGACAGATGCAGGCCATCTCTGGCAAAGCATTGAGGTCTGTCAATCATGTCATCCCAGGCAGACAGATACTGAATCCCCTTAAAATTACACCAGAAACTTAGCCAACTGTTGAAATCAATCATTTTCTGCTTGTACTGTGCTGTTTCTACTCCAAGAAAACTACCTAACATTCTGCTCCCTGTGCATTAAGGTAATAAAAAGGAATAGTAGCCTAAGTGTTACAGAACAAAAATATCTGGGCCTAATTTTTGACACAACCCTTTTCTTCAAACCAAATACTGACTATATAACTAATAAAGATCTTACTCAACTGAAAATTTGCTATGCGATTAGTCATCTCCTATCTCAAAGGCCAATTGCTAAAAAATATATTATTACCAAAATTAGAATATGGACTTCCATCTATTGTTCTGCACTTGGCCAATGAGACACATAGGCTACAAATGTCTGAGAATAAAATCTGTAGATTTGTACTTCTAGCTGACCCACCCATTCATCACTGCAGTATTCTTGAACAAATTAAATGGATCTCATTTTCCAACAGAGCTACACTGCTACTAACTATTCTTTATTTTCAAGGTACTAAAGCAAGGCTGTTGTCCATCCATGAAAAAAGTTCATAAACAGAACAACATATATGATTTGATAGGATCACAAGACAGCAACTACAATCTAGTGTGCTCATGTTTCCAAACTACTTTGGGAGAAGGAGCATTCTCTAGGCTCAGAACTGCTACTTGGAATCCCCTGCAGGCTAAAATTAAAAATCTGAAAACTAAAAGACTTCAAAGACAAGTCTTTTCTTTGTAACTGCTGTTGTGATAATGTATAATCTCCTACCTTTTGACTGTTATTTTTTTTGGCCAAACTAGATATACTGCTCTTTTATGCCAAATGAACTTCTGTGCTATTCTTTGTAATAAGTTTTGTAAAAACACCCTATTTTATGTTGTGATTTTACTTGAAATGTAACCTTTATGCCTTGTTCCCTGGCCATGAGTGAAAAAGGTCAGTAAACCAGCTCACTTACCTGGTGAACAATAGCAAATAAATAAACAAATCAGTCTAGTATTTTGAAGAATCACAGCTCCTATAGCATTCTGACTGGCATTTACCTGTAACATGAATACATATGCATTGTTTTAATTGTCAGTGAATTTGTAACTAGCGTTTTGAGCACAATGACACACTTCCTTGTTCATACCTTAATTTCCAGGATATATCTTGTTCTAACAGCTTTCTAAGATGTATGCTTAGATAAGAAATATATTAATACACATTTTTAAAGGTACTTTATAATTCCTCAAAATATTATTGGTGGTTTTCTGGCTTTGGCATTTGCATAATTGCTCATATTTTTTTCTTTATCAGACAATTCAATTCCCCTGATATTGCATATGACTATGGCCAGTATTTGAAGTAAACAACATGGTGGTGCAAATCTTGTTGTACCAACAAATTAAGTTGTACTTAGTTGCTAAGCATTGATTCACATTTTTGTAAATTCCATAAAGACAGCATCTCAGTATCAAGGAATTTGTATGACTATGATTCACACCATTGTGCTGTTAGAAAAATTACACAGAGGAGGGCCTACTACCTGTGCTGTACTGCAGAAACTAAGAAGAACATACACAGGTAATGAGCATTCCTTCTCAGGTCTTTTTCTTACACACACACACACACACACACACACACACACACACACACACACACACACACACACACACACACATTGACTTATACACTGTCAGAGTGGTGACACACCGATACAAATACACACAAACTCTGACATTCACACACAGTACTACTTACCTCTATCAAATACATGTTACGGTGTGGTTCCAATTCACCCTGCACAAATTCTCAACACTCAAATGCATAAGTTTGTGCAACAAAACACAGAGCACAGGCTAACATCATTGGAACCCTGTACTGCCTAATAATAGCACAATTTGAGGGTCTATGAATCTGAAAATCTGCAAATACAGTAACTGGACAGTGTGCTAGAAAGGCTATTTACATGGACCTCTTTCCACAGAATACTGCACTTTTATGTGTCAGTCCAGACCTCACAACCTACAACATGACAAGATGATTCTAGGCTGGAAGAAGGGTCTATCATACATATCTTATAAGCAACTATGCATTCCTTTAAATTTTTTTACACATGACTTTTCTTTAACCACAAAAATAAATATCTATATTCTATACATCTATATCTATCAATATGTTTGTGTGTACATGTATATATAAAACAGTCCCGTTACTGGGATAAAGGGGATATATATATATATATATATATATATATATATATATATATATATATATATATATATATATATATATATATATATATATATATAAAACTGCCTTCCAACTGAGCTTTTTTAAACCAGTGAAAGTGAGAATTTAAAGGTAGCTTAAAATTCAGATTTAAATACCAACCCTAGCCATGCGATGTTGGAAAAAGTGGTGTAAATAGTCACCTGTATTAGAAGAGGCAGTCTTGGTGAAAATCCTTAGTAGGTGCTTTGACTCAGAAATCTTCAGCAAAAATCTTAGTCTGTAGGTATATTTTGTGCTGTAGAAAAAATACACTATGTGCTGTTCAAATGATTTCAGATCTTTATTTGTAAATTCTGTAATGGCAATTACACATATCACTTCTACCCCTAGTAAAGAGACTGTTAAGTATTTATATATTCATTTAGTTATTTGAGCCTTGCAAAAAAGCACACCTTGCCTAAAACCCAAAGCTCGTTTTGACTGCCTGACTGAAGGATAATTTTGGTTTGCAATTGTCCTTAACTACAAAAAAATTATTAATTTATTAAGTCACTGCAGGAATCACTTTTCATCTTCTTCTTGTGTAGAGCACCCTCATACAATAAAAGATCAATTACTTGTGCAGCAGTTCTATGGCATACCTATGGTGACAGTGAAATACTGAACACAGGTGTAAGGATTCTGGATCTTCCTATTGGCATATTAAATGCATACATACTGAAGCTTTTTGTCTAGTTTTGTCTTACAGACCCCGGCTTTCATCTGGTTTTGAAACAATTTAACATTTGGTATACATGATACTATTTAACTAACTATTTAACTAACGCTGGCCTTCCAGGTCTTCGGACTGACACCCTGCGAGGAGCGGGGTGTCCTCCTCAGGTACCCGCAACCGCTGTAGAGGGGAAAGGACACTGGTGTATGCCCCCAGGGTGGCCCCCGCATGGCTCAAGGGGGGGCATAGCATTCCCCCACTGGTACGCCACCCTCACCCTCCCTTGTCCTGCATGGGGAGTCAGTCACCTCTGGGACTCGAGGTGGACTGCACCGCTGGTCCAGATGCCCCCTCTGTGGCCGTCCTCTTGGGGCAGGGGATGAGTGCCTGCTCCTACTGCCACACAGATGGGACCCCTTCCCTCCCGCTGCCAGGAGGCAAGGGGGATGTATGCCATCCCACCTCTGACTCCCTCTCTCCCATCCCCTGGAAGTCACGGTCTCAATACCAGCAACCTCTACTGGGGCAGGTGGAAAGCAAGAGAGAGAGAGAGGCAGAGAGGGTCAGCGTGACAGAGTGAGAAGAGGTGGTACCCATGGATGGCAGACTCCAGTGTAATGACAGGGCAGTCTTCATAATCTCAGTCTATGCCCCACAGCAGTGTTGTGATATTAAGGAAAAGCATGCATTAAGACAACAGTTGCAGGACCTCTAGATAAAGCAGGACAACATGAATTGGTGTTGGTAATGGGTGACTTGAATGCACATATCGGGACAGACAGAATAGGATATGAGGACTGCCTGGGTCCACTTGGGTGAGGCAACAGGAATAAAGAAGGAGAAGCCATTTTAGACTTCTGTCACTTACAAGAGTAGCCAACATACAACTCAGGTAGATTTCCTCCTAGTAAGGAAAAGGCACTGGGGTAGAATCCACAATTGCAAAGTCATCCCCAGTGAAACAATCAGCCCACAGCATAAACCATTAGTTGCCACAATCAGCTGCAAGCAGTGGTCAGAGAAGGCTCTAATGTCAATGGAGACCAGGCTGAAGACCTGCAAGTTGGCTGGAGAGAAAGTACAACAGCTCAATGAATTACTCAGGGATCTAGCATCCCAAGAAGTGGAGGAAATAAATGGAGTTCAACAAGAATGGCAGTGTCTAAAACAGCATGTGTTAGGATATGTGGCCAAGCCAGGTATAGCAATAAGGTACATAAGGAAAGCTGGTGGTGGAATGCAGAAATCCAGGAAGTCATCATAGAAAGAAGGAGTACAGGAAGAAGTGGGAGATAGAAAAGACTGACCAGGCTAGGAAGGACTACTGGTTGGCTAACAATGAAGCTAAGAAAGAAGTTGCAAAATCAAGGAATAGGACATCGGAAGAACTGTACCAGCTTCTGGAAAGTGACTCAGTAAGGGACACAAAAAAACTATATCAGGTTGCAAGGCAAACACAGAAAGATAAAGAAAATAGTCTGACATCCTTATAAGGGATGCCAGCAACAACCTGCTCACTAGTCCACAGGACATCAAAGGCAGATGGAAGGAGTATTTCAAGTTGATTCTGAATGAAGAAAATCCCACAAAACTGTACTGCCCCAGAAACAGCCTACGATGAGAGCCCACCCTAGAAGATGTAAGAACAGCACTAAGGAAAATGAAGTCAGGGAAAGCAGCAGGCTCTGATGAAGTCACAGCAGATATGATAAAGATGTTGGGTGAGATAGGGGGAAATGGCTCCTGAGGGTACTGTTAGCAGTTTGAGAGAAAGGCATATCCCAGATGTCTGGATAATAAGCATACTCATGTCAGTGTACAAGAACAAAGAGGACATCCATAACTGTGGGCTATACAAAGGCATCGAACTCCTATCACATTGCATGAAAGTTCTGGAGAGGGTGATTGATAAATGGATATGCAGAATAGTAGAATGTAAGATGGGAGATGATCAGTTCAGATTCAGATCAGGATGCAGCACAATTGACCCGATGTTTGCAGTGAGACAGATACTTGAGAAGAAGCTAGACATGAGGAGAGAGTCCAACTGGGCATTCCTAGATTTATAGAAAGCATATGACAAGGTCCCAATAAAGCTGATCTGGGCAGTACTGCAGTGGTTTGAAGTCCCAGAAACATTGGTAGAATTAGTGCAGGCTATGTACAAGGACACAATGACTCAAGTATGAACAGTGTTTGGCCTCACAGAGGGGTTCCCAGTGGGAAAGGGTGTACACCAGGGTTCAGCTCTGAGCCCACTGCTGTTCATACTCGTGATGGACTACATTAGCAAACAGGTCGGAGGGGACAGATCAACAAAGTTGCTGTATGCAGATGATGTGGCATTACAGGCAGACCCTGAGCTAGAACTTCAGCAAAGGATAGGAGAATGGAATGCAAAATTGAAGGCACATGGGATGAAACTAAGCACAGATAAGACAGTGGTAATGGCAGCAAACTGTGGAAATCAGAAGAATCTGAGAATAGAGATAGAAGGGAGGATTGTGGAACAGGTAAACAGCTTCAAGTATCTGGGAGGGATGGTTGATGAAAAGGGAAGCCTGAATGAAGAGGTCAAAGTTAAAATCAGAGGGGCTGCAGCCAACTGGCATAGAGTGTCAGGTGTAGTTTATACCAGAAGAATGCCAAAGAAGCTGAAATATAAGGTGTACAAGACAGTGGTGTGACCAGTACTACTGAATTGTACAGAAACCTGGGCAGTGAAGGCAGAATGGTTGAAGAATCTAAAGGTGATGGAAATTAAGTGCTTGAGATGGGTGGTAGGATACAAACTGTGGGACAGATGAAGAAATGATGACATAAGAGCAGAAGCCAAAGTAGCTTCAATTGCAGAAAAGATCAAAGAGAACAGATTATGGTGGTTTGGACACGTGAAGAAAAGCACAATACAATCTGGTGAGGAAGATTTGGGACAGACAGGAAGAAGGTAAGAGGAAGTGAGTACATCCAGCAAAGAGGTGGATGGATTGTGCAAAAGAAGATCTATGAAAGTCAGGCATGAGTGCTGTAGAAGGCAGGAATGTGGCACTGAATGCAGAGAGCTAGAGACAGTTAGCACGATACCCTGACCACATGTAGAAGAAATGGGAAAAAGGGGGCTGATTATGATTCATGAGACTATTTCTTCAACTGTATGTCATTAGAACTAGTCATATTATGTAGATTTACCATAATACCCCGACCACATGTAGAAGAAATGGGAAAAACGGGGCTGATGATGATGCTAATGATTCATAAGACTATTTCTTCAACTGTATGTCATTGGAACTAGTCATATTATTTAGATTTCACAGATCAATACAAACATGGACACTGCTATTTTATCGCAGTTAGAACAGTTTGTTTCCATTTTTTTGACACTTATTGTTTGTTACTGATAACTGTCCTTTTTACTAACTTCATTTCCCATCAGAAGATGACAGGGCTGTTGGAGGACATTATGGGGATGAACATACAGGGATGAGGGGCCTCAGTACTCAAATCAGCCCTGCACTGAATACCCAAGTTGAGGTCCCATCCAGCACAGACCCAGGGATCTATGACAAGAGACAATAATGACAGTTCTAATAGTAAGACTAGATTTTCACTGGGCTCATGATCAACATGTATGCACCTATGATGTCCCCTACCAATCTCCAGTGATGATGTCCCCCAAGCTTTTGTGTCCATCACAACTCCTGCCTGTCATGTATGTCCATGCTTGTGACATAACACTCTTATTCCTAGCCATCTCCCCCAACTTTCTGTCTACAAAAAAAAATACATAGCTCTCCACTCCACCTATGTATGTGCTTGACACACAATTTGGTCTGATTGGCCGTACACCATTATTCAGTTGTTGTCACCCGTTGCTGATGTTACAACTAGCCATATTCATTAAGTTCTTGTTACAAGTATACTTTTGTCTTCTGAAGAAATAAATAACTATAGTGCTCTCCCATTTTCATCTTGCACATTCCTTTGTTCTTCACTTCATGTCTTACCCTCTGCTTACCCCACCCCATTTTCACCACTGTCCTGCAAACCCCCTTTTCACACATTTAATCTGGTCAAAAATGGAATCACACACAACACACATAGCCAGAGATGGATCATAAAAAAAAAAAAACATTTTTATTCTTAGCATTTCATCAGGGCTTGATATCATGCACTAATGCTGAGTGATGGTAAACACTATTTCAAATCCTATGGCAAAAAAAATGTAGATTTTCATATCAACTGCAATATTATGGTTATCATCGTGCAAATGTGCTTAACTCTCCTGCACTATAGAAATACAGACTGATATCACTATTGTGAGACAATTACTCTTAAATATTTATTAGGCTGCTGGATGTAATCAACACCATATGGGATGCTACAATTGTCATTACAATTGTCATTACTGTCATTACTGTGATGAATCCTAATGCCTACATTCTCCTACCTTCCTCTTTGCTCATATCTTCTGTCACTGCCCCTATAAATTAGTGATTTTGACTACATGAAGCATGAGTACCTGTGAGGACTGCTCAGATAATGATCAGGTCAACAGAATGCATCTGCAGAGTGTCAGTAGTTCAAATCCAGAAGTGTGTCAAACATTATACAATGTTTTTTGTATTAATATAATGTTCATTAAGTGTTGATTACATATGTTATTAACCCGCCATTGTCCTGCTTATGTCTTAATTATGTTTCTCCTCTCCTACTCTGCTCTATATTGAAAATGCTCTATTTTAAAGAGCACAAAAAATCATTATAATGACAAACCTAAGATTAACACACTAGAAAGATGGCCAGAAATGGCCCATAAACAAAAAATCTTTCTATTTCTATGACAGTTCACTTCTTATGTCAAAAACTGAGGAGCTTTTGCCCTCAGCCACATTAGTTTGTTATTCCTTGCAGTACTATGCTTAGCATTGCTACACTTTGTAAAGACAGACTAATAGCACTATGAAGAGGCAATTATTATCATATATTCATTAGGCTGCAGTGTTGAATGTACACTAAATGGGATGCAATAATTGTCATTTGTCTTATGAAATATGTTGGACACATACTCCCTTGTTCCATACCGCCTTTATTGTCCTTTCAAATCTACATGTTTTAGCACGTAACATTTGTCTTCCTTTGTGGTGATATCAGCTACTGATAATGTCTATAGATTGTCATTGTAATTGGCAGGTGTTTTTATCCAGCATCAGATGTAAAATTATGGGCATTTTAATTTCTCATTAAATTTTGCCTTATGAATTCACGTGTAAGTCTGCCATTCCACAAGGAGTAACATGCTTGGTCCACTATGTGGTTCATAATCAGACCAAACCTGGTCATACCTTCCCAGCAATAAGTGCAAGATTTGACATTTTGTCAAATCTGATTTATGTGGCAATAATTATGTTACCCAGTTTTATAAGTACTGCTGTTATGCACACAGAAAGTAACAGGATTCATTATTTTGCATTGCCATGCATTTTCTGAGGTCTTTTACTTATGACATGTGCAGGTATGTTATCATGTAGTGACTGTAGTACTCAACGATGTCAAACAAATGCAGTTGCATAAGAAGCAGTGCAACATACCTTAACTCTATAGACAGTCTTCAGATATGAGGACAGTTTACGTAAGTACCTGGATTATCCATATAATTGTGTGTGTGTGTGTGTGTGTGTGTGTGTGTGTGTAGGATCTATGGTTAATCAAATGGCTTTTAAACGAATACTAACCATCACATGTGCTTTTTATTGTATAGGATCATCTTTGTAAATCCAGTCACTGAATACTCATAGTTGGCCATCTACAAAGAAGTACCACAACAGGAAGATTAGATTAACACCAGACATTCATTATGTGGAGGGCTGTGCTCCACCACACCCCCACAAATCATATATACAAACTCAGT
This sequence comes from Protopterus annectens, assembly GCF_019279795.1. NCBI lineage: Eukaryota > Metazoa > Chordata > Ceratodontiformes > Protopteridae > Protopterus > Protopterus annectens. Next base: position 1,370,576,967 of record NC_056743.1, read on the forward strand.
GCTTGCACTATGGAGGGGAAAGGGCAGGTTTGCTATCATGTACTGAAGATGGCCACCTATGAGTATTTGATGAATAGATTTACAATGATCAACCTAAACAACAAAAAGCATGTTCAATGGTTAGTATTCACTTAAAAGATTATCTTTGATGATTAATCATAGGCATGAGTTTGTAGGTGGGGGGTCTAGTGCATGGTAGGAATGGCTTTACTCACACCTCTAATGTTTACAATGTGAGATAGCTCTTCAAACACTTATGGCCTCTTTTAGCACCCACACTTCCTTTGCTACTACATGGTTCATCTTTTAAAATGTACTCTATCTTGCACTTGTAATGAAATTTCTTGTGTGGTGTGTGATTTATACAATTTTTTTCTAGCTTATGAACTTACATAGGTAGGTGGCTCTAATCCAGACATTTATCCTTAGACTCAGTTGTATCTGTGTGTGTGTGTGTGTGTGTGTGTGTGTGTGTGTGTGTGTGTGTGTGTGTGTGTGTGTGTATAGTTAGGAATATTGTCAACCACAGATCTGATGTATAGCCAGAAAGGGCACTTCCATAACTTTTTGTCCATTTTTAGCCCAGGCAATTGTTTTGTCAAACACTGATGAAGCTATTTGTTGATTTCTCTCCTATGGAGTCAGGAAATGGTAACAATGTTCTCTAGCTTGTAGACTTAGGCATGAGTTTGAATCTTGCATTTTCTAAGTAATGTTCATGTGTGTGATTCTACAGTCACAGAGATGACTGGATTATCCAGCACATGTGGCTGTGTACAACTGCCATCATGCAGGATATTGATATGAAGAGACAACTCTCACCACTCTTTCAATCACTTTTAAGGCACACATATGCCTTGCAACACTATGATGATATCATGCCCTCAGATATGCTCTGTCTCATGGTTGTAGTAAAACGTCTCATGTGGTATGTACAGGGATTCTGTACATGTGTTGTGTTGTCCTTTCTATCATTCACAAACTGCAGGTTGCTGCTACAAATGCTTGTTTTCCAAATTAATATTATTGTAATGATTTTATACATGTGTAATTCTTTTCAGTATTTTCCCTTTTTTACAGGTATAGGTTGATAGGTTCATAGGTAGATACTAGGCTATCTGCCCTAGGGCATTTATAAGCCTAGCCAGAGTGTATTTGGCTTCCACCTCCTTATTAGATTAGCCTACTGTGCCTCTGTAAAGTAGGTCACAGAAGGTACCCTTTTAAGATTAGTTTACTGTGCCTCTGTCTAGCAGGGACACAGGAGAGATCCCAGGGGTGAATTTGCGATTTCCCATCCACGCGTCCAAATTTCGCTTGAAGAGGGTCAGCGAGGGGCTATGTCTAACATGAAATGGGATTCTATTCCAGAGTGAGGGGAGCCTCTGGGAAATGAATCTGTCCCTCCAGCATATCCTATTTATTTTTGTGCTGTGGTGTAGGTCCCTGGAGCGTGTAGCTCTAAGGGACTTGGATTTTTTGAGGTGGAGCATGTCCATTAATTCTGGGTTTGACATGGCTTTGTACATCAGGCATAGATCGCCTCTGAATAGGCGGTAAGCAACTGAGTAGAGCTGGAGTTTCTTTAGTCGAGCTGCATAGGACATCTGTTTGTAGCCCATGATCCCCTTGGTGAGGTACTTTTGGGGTCTCTCCAGTTGCTGCAGGTGTCGGGTAAGGTACATCCCAAAAGGGGCATTGTATTCAATTATGGGCCTGATGAGTGATGAGTAGAGGGGCACAATGACCTCTCTTGATCTAGATGCGAACCCTTTTGTAATAAGGTGGGCTATATAGAAGGTCTTTCTAACCACTTTGGCAACATGATTATCAAAGGAGAGATTACTATCTATGTTGGTCCCCAAATCTCTAATTACTTAATGGATTACCACCTATGTGGTAATTTGTGGGCACCTTGTTTTTCACTTTTTAGCATTTAGCTTCAGGCCATGGTTCTGGCACCAAGCATCCGTCTCTGTGAGACCCTTTTGGAGGATGCTTGTGTTAGCTGGAGATTCAATTATGGCCCCCAGTTTGCAGTCATCTGTGAACTTTGTCAGCCATAATCCCCCCATGTTAGCCTGAACCTCAGAGAAGTATATACCGAACAAGAGAGGTCCCAGAACTGAGCCCTGTGGGATGCCACTTGTAACTGGTTTGGATTCGGACATGGCACCTGGGATTCTGACCATGTGGGTTCTATCTCTGAGCCTGTTTGCAACCCATCTTGTGATATAGGGGGTGATATTTAAGCTGGTAAGCTTATTTATGATGCCCAAGTGGGGTATTGTGTCGAAGGCTTTTGCGAGGTCTAGGTAGGCTGTGTGGACTACCTTGCTCTCATCTATGGCTTTGGTAACTGTTTCAAAGAAATCAACTAGGTTTAAGAGGCAAGATCTGCCCTTAACAAAGCCGAATTGGGTAGGGTCCAGTGTCTGGGGGCTCCTAATGTCTTTGTTTATGAGTTCCATGATAATACGCTCCATAGCTTTACAGACCAGACTAGTCAGGCTTATGGGGCGATAGTTTCCGGGGTCCATTGTGGCACCACCTTTGTGGAGTGGGACCACTGTAGCTGTACGCCATTCTTTGGGTACATATCCTGTAGTAAGGCTAAGTTTGAACAGTGACTTAATGTGAGGGTTCGGTTTTTATTGGAGCTCATGTAAGACACAGCCTGGGACACCGTCCGGTCCCATAGATGCTGTGTTTTTTGCTTTGGAGAGGGCAGCTTTCACCTGTGCATCTGTGATGTTAAGGAGGTTACATTCAGTTGGGATAGGCAATTGCTCCTTTGGGGGTGAAGGGGGGGGAGAAGTTTGCACTGAATCTGTCTGCCAGGATGTTGGCTATGTCTGTAGGTTCGGTATATTTTGTACCGTTATACAACAATTCAGAGCATATCTGGGAGTTTCCACCCATGTTTCTGACATAACTAAAGAAGGCCTTGTGATTATCTTTAGTGTCTAGGGCAATTTTTCTTTTGAAACTGGCCTTTGATGATTTTATGAGGGATCAAAGTTTCTTGCTAATACTGATCAGAGATGCCTTCCCTTTTTGGGATTTTGCTCTGTCATGTAGTAGCTTCCTCCTTCTGTTGTATAGCTTATTTATGGCCGGGGTCTACCAGACCGGTCCCCTGTTTTTAGAGGAGTGAGTCTTGGTTTTATTTGGGATAGCACGATCCATGCATTCCTGCAGGTGCTCATAGAATGCATTTGTAAAGGATTGGGCTGTATTATCCTAAGGATTCCACCTCAGTCTTGAGAAGTGCAACTTACCTGTAAAATAGCCTTTTTATGATTACATGTGGCAAAAATGAAACACTAAAGTCCTTTTCTGAAGTGCATAGGTCAGCAGTTTGAGAGTTGATTATGTTTTTTAAATGATAAGTGGGTGCTGGGAGCTACAGTATATGTTTGAGTACAATCTATACATTTCTGGATACACATCTGATGTGCACTATGAACCATATATGCAATACCCTCTGATTTATCTACTTTCCTTACCAACTGTTATCTCACCTCTCCACTTTAACATCATTTTACATGTATCACATTTACCCGTTTGTTACACTGTCGATTTGCCCCTCACCTCCTTTTCTCAACATTTGTTTTTGTAATTTAGATGTACCTCTGAGTGGACAGGATTACTTCAGTAGTTATCAATAAATATTATTAGTGGTGTTTGTACAGTAATCTATTTATATATAACTACACATTCCTTGTTATGCTCTCCCTGTCTCTTAATTATATCATTTAAGTTGTTCACTGAGTCAAGTCAGAAACTACAACAGACTGACCTCACAACCTTTTTTAAATAGCAGTTAGTGGCAAACAATAATGATGTCACAGTAATCCATATGCAACATATAAGCACATACCATGAAACCACTACCTCAAACCAGTTGGCATAACTCCACCTATTCTGGCTGCCACTTCAGAAAAACTGGGTGTGTATTCCAAGCTACCTCAGACCTAGTGACAAACCCATCTAACTCATACTTACAAGCCACATACCCCTTCATGTGGCCGCTGGTGAAACTTGGATCTAACTTGAGGATAGCCAAGGCCACTGAACAGGAACAGGGTAGAACACAAGGGGGGGTGAAGCTGTAAGGCTGCCTCCAATGACATGCTGTTCCCCCAAATAGCCAGCCTTGCAAATAAAATCTGTGGTATGGAAGGAACCAAGTTAAACTTTGAAAAACTTCTGAATAGCAAAGACAATATCCAAATTAAATGAATCAAAGCACATGTTATTCAAATGAACATTGTCCAAATCATAGAAATCAGACCGCTACTCCACGGCTAGTCAATCAGAAGCCGATAATTCCTGAGCTTTTTAGCAAAATTTATTAAAATGAAAAACACTGATAAAATTCAAAGTTCTTGTAGTCAACAATCGACTCAAGCTTTCTATTGGTAAAAATATATTAAGCAGTCTGAAACAACAAACAAACCCTACGGTTCTGGCAGGTTTTTTTAGTAATATCTTCAGATACTCCTCGCAATACACTTGGTATCCAATGGTTAAAACCGCTTAACAGGAGCAGTTGCCAAAATCCTTGAGCAGGTCCATGTATGAATGCAGAGGTTAAAATTGTCAACTTGTTTCAGTGCTGCTGGATACCTTGATAACGTCTCAGGTGCTTGACGAAAACATTTCGGCGTAGCACAAAAAGTTCAGCATAACACAAACTTCCAGGTAGTGCAAATTGAAATAAGTCTCAGATACAAATCACCAGAATAGAAGTATTAATGTATCATAGCAAATTGTCACTTGATAAGCACTTTCGGTAAAACCTTCATCATATCATATTAGCCAGGGACTCCATTGGTCATACTTATACAAGAACCTTAACCAATGAAATTTAAAAACAGGGACAACGCCTTCTTCACAAATAGTTATGACGTTTAGCATAGAGGTTTACTGACACACCTCCTATTTAACCAATAGTAGGTCTCCTAGCTTTAAGCAATGGTTTCAGAGGAATAACTGCATTCAGTCCAGGAGGGCGATCAGCTCGTAGATTCACTATCCATTTGGTTTCACATATCTCAGTTTTATTGCTGATGTCACCTCTTTTATTACCTTCAGATATTTTCTCAATGACTTTAAATAAGAAACTGTGACTGGGAAATCTGGACACATGCACCGCTAAGGCATTATGAACATCCCCTCTATGAATGTCACCTAAATGCCGTAATAGTCTCTTTCTAAATATCTGATTAGTCTTGCCTACATAAAGTGATGTACATTCTTTACAGGTAGCTAAGTAGACAACATTTCTAGAGGCAGATGAGGCCTTACAATTAAAGATGAAGTCTTTATTCATGCCTGGACGTCTAAAGGTGTTACTACTATCAATGTGGTCACAAGCAGAGCAATTGCCACATTGAAAGGTTCCCTTACGTCCCACCAAAACTGGCTTTGAAAATCCATATTTCATGCATAGAAGACGCTTGATATTTTTCTTATTTTTATACCTAAAATGTGGATTATCACCTACTATAGTTTGAAGTTTTGGATCCTGAGTTAGGATTGGCCAGAATTTGTTGACAATGTCCCTAATTTGTCTATTATCAGTACTATAAGTGATTGTTAGTTGCATAGCTGATGTACCTTGCTTCATCCCTGCCAAGAGTACATCAGAATGCTGCCATCGATTCCTGCAAGGCTTGTTGGTATGAAAATTAGTGTCTCTTTCGGAATAGTCTCGTGCCTGTAAACGTTCCTGCAGATCAGCCACTTCTTGCTGGATAGATGACTCCTGCGTGCATCTCTTAGTAATTCTAGAGATCTCATTTTTCATAATGTTGTTTACCACATGTTTTGGATGCATGCTACTTTTGTGGAGATAGTGATTTCTCCAAGTGGATTTCCTATAAAGTGATGTCTCCATTGATCCATCTCCATTGAGCATAACTTTTAAGTCCAAAAAACTAATGGATTCATGTGAAAATTGGCTTGTAAATTTTAAAAAAGATGTTGTTTCATTTAGATATTGCAAGAACAGCAAAAACTGAGCTTCATCCCCTTCCCAAAGCAGACAAAGGTCACCCACAAAGCAGCCATAAAACTTTACCTGTTGAAGCTAGGGATTAGTATCACAGAATAAATTTACTTTCCCAATCTGACAAAACAATATTCGCATAACTGTTAGCTCAGGGGGTGCCCATAGCAACCCCCCAGCATTGTCAGTAGATGGACAGTCCATAAGTAAAAAAAAATAGTGTCAAGTATGATCTCTAATAGGGAACATATTAAGCTGGCATCTTTATTACTATTTACTTCTCCAATCACTTACAGCCTCAGTCCCATACTCATTGGGTATTGAGGTGAATAAACTTGTAACATCCATCATAGTCAATAGTAAGTTTCCTTTTTCCATTAGTGAATCCATAATTGCTGTTAATTTCAGCAAAAACTCATCTATGTCCCTAATGACACTAGGAATATTCACCAGAATATCTTTAAGTTCTTTCTCAACAAACAAAGACATAGATTCTGTTAACCACCCTTGCCCAGATACAATAGGGTGAAGAGGTGGATCAATAAGATTTGTGCACCTTAGGAAGCCCACTAATAGAAGGAATAGTTGGATGGGCAGTGTTAAAAAAATTGAAGCACTGAAACAAGTTGGCAATTTTAATCTCTGCATTCGTACATGGACCTGCTCAAGGATTTTGGCAACTGCTCCTGTTAAGCAGTTTTAACAGTTGGATACCAAGTGTATTGCGAGGAGTATCTGAGGATATTACTAAACAAACCTGCCAGAACCGAAGGGTTTGTTTGTTGTTTCAGACTGCTTAATATATTTTTACCAATAGAAAGCTTGAGTCAATTGCTGACTACAAGAACTTTGAATTTTATCAGTATTTTTCGTTTTAATAAATTTTGCTAAAAAGCTCAGGAATTATCTGCTTCTGATTGACTAGCCGTGGAGTAGTGGTTTGATTTTTTCCTGTATTTTTGCTTTTGCTTACTGCTACGTTGATAGTGAGTTGTACATTTTATTAGTAAAATCATAGAAATCAGGCTTCAGTCTGTCAATATCACTGTACTCAATCATCTGGAAACCAATTTCCAAAAAAAAAAACAAAAACAAAAACGAGATAGTGTAGCAGTTAAAGTCCTGGCTTTACATTTGACTAACAGCCCGCTTGACTCTATGGTTGATGAAATGCCTAGCTCTCTCAATAGCACTGGACCTTCTAGCACTGTTCCAGTAAAATTTCAAGATGAATACAGACCTGAATAAAACCACCTTCAGATACAACTGCCACAACTGGGGTATATCAGACAGCATTCTGTCCAACAGTATTTGTAGGGGTTTGGCCCAGATCATTACCCCCAAGGTGAACTATCACAATACCAGGTAAGGCTTCTTCCATGGTAGTCTTACACCAGATTTCCCAGAACTAAAACCAGCTTAGGCTAGGGAAACCAAAAGAATGAACTGTCCAACAGTTGCTATCAAAATAACTTGAGTGACCAGCCGGGCAGGCCAAGGCTAAAATTGAAGGTCTTTCAATGACAAAATGGGCCAGGAGGGAAATGACCTTCATCCCTGTAACATAAATAAAAATTAATGCCTGATGTATGACAAAAAGACATCAGCAACCCACCTTCCTATTCTTTGAATTACCTGCAGAGTGCCTTCCATGGCCAAGTTCGAGGTATGACTTATCCGGAAGGAATGTGAGGAGTAACCTTGTGGGTGAATTCCTTTCCCTGCCAAGGTCTGGGTAAGAAATAAGTTAATCTCTGATAGGTTAAAAGGCCTGCCCAAGGCCCACATGGAAACCAAGCCTAACATTTTCTCTGTCAGATTAATATTATATAACAATCTGACACAATGCACAAGGCAAATGACTAGCCCACTGGCCTTGTCTAAACGCACCTCTTGTGCTTTCCCAGCTTGATAAGTATTAGATTTTTTAACCAAATAATAATAAACTCACTGTGGATGACAAGGTCCTTCCAACAAAGGTAAAGGAGTAATTCACTGGCATGGAAGACACCCACATACAAGGATGTGAACAAAGCTGCTATAGTGTATAATGTGCAAACTTCTCAAAACAGGTCAGAAACTAATTTCAGGTATTAAAACTTGCTCAGCACTATTTCTTTTTGTATAATATGAAAAGAGGCATACAGAATGTTCTAAAAAATTTTGCACAAACCAATATGTACAATATTGTTAAAAATATTAAAATTGCTATGGAAAATGTTTGAAAAAAAGTCCAAATTGCATTAAACAAATAAAGGGAAACAACCGCGTTTTCACAAAGCATATGCATTTTCTTATTAAGCAAAGATTATCAGAAGTATAGAGCAGCCGTGGTGGTGCAGCGGTTAGCATTACTGCCTCACAGCAAGAGGTTCTTCAGTTCAATCCTCGGCCGGGGTGCCTTCTGTGTGGAATCTGCATGTCCTCCCTGTGGTCGTGTGGGTTTCCTCCGGGTACTCCAGTTTCCTCCCACATCCCAAAGACATGCTGTAGGTGGATTCAATGCTCTAAATTGGCCCTAGGCATCAGTGTGTGCCTTCTGTGTAAGGGTGGGCACTGGGCTGGCAACTCGACACCATAAAACTCCACTGCCTTTCATGAGTGAACAGGTGATCCACTGTGGCAACCCCTAACCAGGAAAAGAAGAAGAAGAATTTTAGTTATCAGAAGTGCATAAAGTGTTTGCATGTTTGTGCAGTGTTACAGTAAAGTTATTTCATGAAGTACAGCCATTACAGAGCATATTTTGCAAAGTACAGTATGTTGAAGAGTTTATTGTCCATTTGAATGTTAACCTAGCCACTAGGGATGCACAAGCCAGTACATTTCTTTGTACTGTCTCAAGCCCGGATAAATGGGGAGGGTTGCCTCAGGAAGGGCATCTGGCATAAAATTTTGCCAAATCATACATGTGGACAACATTACAGATATACATACCAGATTGGTCGAGGCCTGAGTTAACATCAACCACCACCAGTACTGTTGGTCCACAGGGTGCTGTTGGAAGTTGGGTGACTGTTGGTCAAAGGAGGAGAAGAGGGGGAAGGCATGCCTGAAGGCAGGTAAAGGCTAGGGCTGTGGTAGTGAGGGTCAGAACTTTGAATTTTGGCAGTATGACTGGTATAGGTAGAGAGCTAGCTGATATGATGGACAGAAGGAAGGTTGGTATATTGTGTGTGCAAGAGACCAGTTGGAAGGGGAGCAAGGCTAGGTGTATTGGAGATGGGTTCAACTTGTTTTATCATGGTGTGGATGGGAGGAGAATGGCATAGGAGTTATCCTGAAGGAACAGTATGCTAAGAGTGTTTTGGAGGTGAAAAGAGTGTTGGATAGAGTGATGTTTATGAAGCTGGAAATTGATGGTGTAATGATGAATGTTGTCAGTGCATATGCTCCACAAGTTGGGTGTGCGAAGGATGGATTTTGGAGTGAGTTGGATGAAGTGGTGATGACTGTACTCAAGGGTGAAAGAGAGGTGATTGGAGCAGATTTCAATGGGCATGTTGGCAAAGGGAACAGAGGGGATGAGGAAGTGATGGGTAGGTATTGTGTTAAGCAAAGCAATGCAGAAGGTCAGATGGTAGTGGATTTTGTGAAAAGGATGGACATGGCTGTGGTGAATACGTATTTTAAAAAGAGGGAGGAGCATAGGGTGACATACAAGAGTGGAGTAAGATGCACACCGGTGGATTATATCTTATGTATAAGGGGCAGTCTGAAGGAGATTGGAGACTGTAAAGTGGTGGCTGGGGAAAGTGTAGTTAGGCAGCATCGAATGGTGGTCTGTAGAATGATGTTGGTGATCAAGAAGAGGAGGAGGAGGAGGAGTGTGAGGGCAGCACCAAGGATCAAATGGTGGAAATTGAAAAAGGGTAATTGTGAGGTGGAGTTCAGGGAAGAGTTAAGACAGGCACTGGGTGGCAGTGAAGAGTTACCGAATAGCTGGGTAACTACAGCAGAGCTAGTAAGGGAGATGGCTAGAAAGGTGCTTGGTGTGACATCTGGAAAGAGGAAGGAGGACAAGGAGACCTGGTGGTGGAATGAGGAAGTACAAGAGAGTATACATAGAAAGAGGTTGGTGAAGGAGATGTGGGATTGTCAGAGAGATGAAGAAAGCAGACAGGAGTATAATGAGATGAAGTGCATGGCAAAGAGAGATGTGGCAAAGGCTAAGGAAAAGGCATATGGAGAGTTGTATGAAAGGTTGGACACTAAAGAGGGAGAAAAGGACCTGTACTGATTGGCTAGACAGAGGGACCGAGCTAATAAAGATGTGCAGCAGGTAAGGGTGATAAAGGATAATGAGGGAAATGTACTCACAAGCAAGGAGAGTGTGTTGAGCAGATGGAAAGAGTACTTTGAGGGGCTGATGAATGAAGAGAATGAGAGAGAGGGAAGGTTGGATGATGTAGTGATAGTGAATCAGGAAGTGCAATAGATTAGCAAACAGGAAGTAAGGACAGCTTTGAAAAGGATGAAGAATAGAAAGGCTGTTGGTCCAGATGACATACCTGTAGAAGCATGGAGGTGTTTAGGTGAAATGGCAGTGGAATTTTTAACTAGATTGCTTAATGAAATCTTGGAAAGTTAGAGGATGCCTGAGGAATGGAGAAAAAGTGTTTTGGTACCGATTTTTAAGAATAAGGGTGATGTTCAGAGCTGTAGTAACTACAGAGGGATTAAATTGATCAGTCACAGCATGAATTTATGGGAAAGAGTAGTGGAAGCTAGGTTAAGAAGGGAGGTGATGATTGTTGATCAGCAGTATGGTTTCATGCCAGGAAAGAGCACTACAGATGCAGTGTTTGCTCTGAGACTGTTGATGGAGAAGTATAGAGAAGTTTAGAAGGAGTTGCACTGTGTCCTTGTGGACTTAGAGAAAGCAAATGACAGGGTGCCTAGAGAGGAGTTGTGGTATTGTATGAAGAAGTCGGGAATGTCAGAGAAGTATGTAAGAGTGGTACAGGATATGTACGAGGGTAGTGAGGTCTGCAGTGGGAGTGATGGATGCATTTAAGGTGGAGGTGGGATTACATCAAAGATCAGCTCTGACCCCTTTCTTATTTGCAATGGTGATGGACAGGTTGACAGACGAGATCAGACAGGAGTCCCTGTGGACTATGATGTTTGCAGATGACATTGTGATCTGTAGTGAGAGTAGAGAACAGGTGGAGGAGACCCTGGAGAGTTGGATATATGCTCTAGAGAGAATAGGAATGAAGGTCAGCAGGACTAAGGCAGAATATATGTGTGTGAATGAGATGGAGGACAGAGGAATGGTGAGGATGCAAGGAGTAGAGGTGGCGAAGGTGGATGAGTTCAAGTACTTGGGATCAACAGTTCAGAGTAATGGTGAGTGTGGAAGAGAGGTAAAGAAGAGAGTACAGGCAGGATGGAGTGGGTGGAGAAGGGTGTCAGGAGTAATTTGTGACAGACGAGTACCAGTAAGAGTGAAAGGGAAGGTCTACAAGTGAGTAATGAGACCAGCTATGTTATATGGGTTGGAGACAGTGGCATTGACAAAAACGCAGGAGCCAGAGCTGGATGTGGCAGAGTTAAAAGATGTTAAGATTTGCACTGGTTGTGACGAGTGTGGACAGGATTAAGAATAAGTATATTAGAGGGTCAGCCCAGGTTGGAAGGTTTGGAGACAAAGCCAGAGAGGCAAGATTACGTTGGTTTTGACATGTGCTGAGGAGGGATGCAGAGTATATTGGTGAAAAAGATGCTAAGGATGAAGCTGCCAGGTAACAGGAAAAGAGGAAGACCTAAGATGAGGTTTGAGGATGTGGTGAGAGAGGACATGCAGGTGGTTGGTGTGACAGAGCAAGATACAGAGGACAGGAAGAAATGGAAACAGATGATCCACTGTGGCGACCCCGAATGAAACAGCTGAAAGGCGAAGAAGAAGAAGATCGTCCATTTGAATGTTGTTACAAGCTCCCAAAACAGTTTGTTCATAGATAATTACAGGGGCCATATTTTCAATGTGTTTGTGCATACTTTGTTGGCATGGCAGATGGATTTTGAAAACCCAGTGCACTTGTATGTGACAGTAATATTGCTGAGAACAAGAGAGTTTTTGAGCAAGAGTATGACATTTTCATACAGGCTGCATTTTCTGATAAAGATGACCATACAAAGGCATTTTGCTTAATTTAGCTGGGTCAGAAGCCATAGAAAGGGAATATTCACTTGTGTATGCACCTGCTATCTATACAGGAGAGGGAGAAAACTATCATATTGTTGTACCAACTGAGTCAGGGGAGGACCTAGAGTACTTAAAATGTAAATTTAGAGAAATGTGTAACACCCCCCCCCCCAGATAAATGTTACAATAGAAAGGCACTTACTTTACCCAAGGGATCAAAGCCTGGTGTAACTTTTGCAGCATATATAACTGACCTGAGAAATAAGGCAAAAACGTGCAGGTCTGGTGACTTAAGGGATGAGTTGATAAAAGACAGACTTGCGTGTGGCATAAAAGATGATGCTGTGAGAAAGATTTTACTTCCTGACAGTGATTTAGCTTTGAATAAGGCCATTGAGATTTGTCAGATATACAAGCTCACAGAAAAGCTCACAAATGAGAGCAGCTCTAGAAGGTACAGTGATAAAACTCATGTTGATGGTATGGTCAGATATACAAGCTCACAGAAAAGCTCACAAATGAAAGCAGCTCTAGAAGGCACAGTGATAAAACTCATGTTGATGGTATGGCCAGATATATAAGCTCACAGAAAAGCTCACAAATGAGAGCAGCTCTAGAAGGCACAGTGATAAAGCTCATGTTGATGGTATGGTCAGATATACAAGCTCACAGAAAAGCTCACAAATGAGAGCAGCTCTAGAAGGCACAGTGATAAAGCTCATGTTGATGGTATGCAGCACATGGTTAAAAGAAACAGGCCCAAGCACATGACAGCAAGTGTAGCCTCTGCAGCACTCACTGGTAACCCCCAGAGCTTTCTAGCAAATTCTAGAGTTTCCACAGTCTCAGTGAAGCACAAGAGTGAGTCAGCAAACTCAAAGCATGAGCCTCAACTCAGTTTCATTGTCAACTGTCATAATTGTGGTGGAAGTCATGAATATATAAGGGAAAAATGTTTAGCTTTTGGTCAACAATGCCACAAAAGTAATAAATGGAATAATTTCAAAAGGGTTTGTAAATCAAAAGGCCCACATTCTTTCTTTACAAGGGAATATTTTAAGAAATGAGTTGATCAATTAGAAAGCTATGTAGTAGGGTTGCAGGCCACTCTTTATGTTGATGGTGTATCAGTGCTTCATGAAACGATGAATGCAGTAGATTTAAAGGCGAATAATGAAGTATGTTGTACTGCTTGGAAAAATGGCAAACCCACAAAGTTCAAAGTTGATACAGGTTCAAAGGTACATTGTTATGTCTGCAAAAATATTTGCTAGACTATGTAAAGGTGAAAGGCTTGATTTGGCAAGGTGTACAACTCTTGCTGCTTATAGGGTGAAGAAATTCAGACTGAAGGCTCAGTACTGCTTTCATGTTGCTCTGCTGGAAGAAGCTACAATTTATTATTTTATGTGGTCAAGACGCATGTCCAGTCATTATTAGGGCTCAGAGACAGTTTGAAAATGGGAATGCTTTCATTAAATAAGGAAGTCCACCAATTTAGCTTAAAAGACCACTACTCTAATTTTGCCCAGCACATTTTTCTACCTATGCTGATCTTTTCCAAGACACACTAGGGAAACATCCAGTTGTGTACTCCACGAAATTAGACCCAGAGGTCAGTCCAGTTATCAGGCCAGTACATAAAGTTCCAATAGCCATGTAGGACAGGGTCAAAGATGAGTTAGATAAAATGGTGCGACAAGGTATGATTTGTCCAGTTGACACTCCAACTGAATGGATATCTTCCATGGTGGTAGCTCATAAGAAAAGCTCAGATGACATCAGAATATTTATTGACCCATGAAATTTGAACAAAGTGCTAAAAAGACCTCATCATCCAATGTGCACAGTTAAAGAAGTCACAGCCTTGATGCCAAATGCCACTGTTTTTTTCTGACTTGGATGCAGAGTCCATTTTGGCAAATTCAGCTTGACAAAAAATCCTCATTGCTCACTACATTCAATACTCTATTTGGCAGGTACAGATTTTTGAGAATGTCATTTGGGATAAATTCTCCAAGTGGAGTCTTTCAACTTGCAATGGAGCAAATTTTTTCTAGGTATCCTCATGCTATTATAGTAGACAACATGCTAGTAGGAGGTTGTGATGAAGCTGAACATGATAGGAACTTCAGAAAATTTCTAGAAAGGGTATGTGAAGTGAATCTTAAACTCAATCTACTCAAATGCAAATTCAGGCTACAAGAAGTTACTTATGTTGGTCATTTATTTATCAGTACAGGCTTACAACCAGACCCTTCAAAACAAACAGCCATTCTCAAGATGCCAGCTCCAGACAATGTTTAAGTCCTGCAATGCTTTCTTGGCATGGTCAACTACCTAGGCAAGTTCATTCCAGACTTGAGACAACTTTCATCAATGCTCAGAGAGCTGAAACATAAAGATGTATCCTGGTCTTGGTTAGAACAACGCCAAAGAGCATTTGATGTCCCAAAACAGAGAACTGCTTGTCCACCTACTCTCAGATACTATGATGTTCACAGACCAGTTACACTTTCCTGTGATGCTTTGAAATTTGGTCTTGGTGCAGTCATTCTACAAGAGGATCACCCTGTTGCCTACACATTGAGTTCTCTTTCCTGAACTGAAATGCAGTATGCCCAGATTGAGAAAGAGCTTTTGACATTTGTGTTTGCATATTCGAAGTGCCATGATTATGTTTATCACAGACCTATCCAGATCGAAACAGACCACCAACCTTTAGTCACTATCTTGAGAAAGCCAATGCATTCAGCTCCAGCCAGACTGCAATGTATAATGCCGAGATTGTGAAAGTACAATTTCAATCTTGTCTACAAGAAAGGCAAACTTCTTTATCTTGCTGATGCATTATCCAGATCACCCAGAAACACCACAGAACAGCACAAGAATGAGAACCTTGATTTTGATGTCATGGAAGTGAGAAATTTTTCTTCCACACATCTTGATGAGCTGAGAGATCACATAGCCACAGATCCAGTTTTACAGAGGCTCAACCATTTTGTCAGTCAAGGATGGCCATCAAAGCAATCCAGTTTACCTTAAGAGATACAACCTTATTTTCTTTACAGAGATGAGATTTTGTCTGACAAGGGTATCATTATGTAAGGTCCAAAAGTGATTATTCCAAAGTCCTTACAACAAGAGTGGATTACTATCTAGATATGCGGTCACCCAGTAACTGAATCTACCAAAAGAAGGGCG
Source organism: Protopterus annectens (assembly GCF_019279795.1). Taxonomy (NCBI): domain Eukaryota; kingdom Metazoa; phylum Chordata; order Ceratodontiformes; family Protopteridae; genus Protopterus; species Protopterus annectens. Next base: position 1,370,592,338 of record NC_056743.1, read on the forward strand.
AGAGGACTAGTATGTTGTCCTTCTATGTCACAAGACATTGAGGGAGTACTTTTATGTTGTTTAGTGTGTAATAATACTAAGCCTTATCAACAGAAGGAACCACTTCAACTTAACCAGATTCAGGAACTACCTTGGTCGACAGTAGCCACTGATATCTTCTAGTGAAATGGTCAACATTATTTGGTGTTAGTAGACTCTTACTCCAATTGGTTTGAGATTGACTTTCTCAACCTAGCATTCAATACTGTCATTACTAAGGTGAATTATCATTTGCAGTACATGATAGTCCACACAAAGTTATTTCTGACAATGGCAAGCAGTTTACAAGATAACAGTTCAAAAGATTTGCTAAAGAATGGAAATTATCTCATGCCACAAGTAGTCCAGAGTAGCTGCAGTCAAATGATTTGGCAGAATGTGCAGTTCAATGTGCAAATCAATTACTAGAGAAGTCAAAACAAGACAAAAATGATGTTTTCCAGAATCTCAGAAATGTTCCTCATGATAAACATCTTGTTTCACCTGCTCAGAGACTTTTGTCAAGACAAATCAAAACCACATTACCAATCAGTAGTCGATTGCTGGTTCCATGTGTCAGGAACAACAGGTTAGTGAAAGTCAATCTGTTGAAGAAGCATTTAACCCAGAAGTCCTACTACGATAAAAACAGCAATCTGCTCAATCCATTACGAAAGGGAGAAGTGGTAAGGATACAAACATCGAAAGATTATGATTGGATTGGTGTCATGAAGAATATTGGTTCAGGGCTGAGACTGTACATTATGGAATCAGAAGGAGCAACTTTTAGGTGGAATCAGAAGCATTTGTGACTGGTGTGTGAGCCTATACCACAGCACATAGTCTGTGAGAAAGACTCTTTATCTCAGAGTGAGTTGTCCAGTGTTACAATTCCAGAGGAAGTTTCAGAGGACATTCCCATTCCTGTAATGAATCCAGAAGTTCCTGATACGAGCTGTGCACCACAGACTGTCCCTGTTGCTAAATTTGGTCCCAATTGTTATGCTACAAGATATGGTCAAATTTCTAAACCCTGCAGCAGATGTGAAGCAGCTTGGACATGAACATTGTGTTTTATTTCCAGTGTATATAGTAATGCATGCCTTGCTCTGATATTATTTTTTCAAAGAGCAACCGTTTTAAAAGGGAGGATGTAGCTCAATATATGTGTATTTACCTTTAAGAAGCTATCCAAGGACTTGCACAAGTGTATAAATATTGAACATGTGCAAGTCTGACATTTTGTTGTTAACTGTTGATATTTAAGCATGTATGTATGTAATCTCTGTCTGTTAACTAGTTTGTTCATATTTGATGATATTGCTATCCATCCTGATGTGTTTGTATGCATTAAACTAAAAAGCATCTGAACAAAACCCCAAGCCTTCTTGTTTTATGTGTTAGAGACAAATGATTGATATATAGTAATAAACAAATGAAATTCAACATAGTCTTATAGAGTCCTAGAATAGTAAGGGGAAGGAGTTGTATCCCAATAGGTTTTCTGGTATCTGGGGAAGGTCCTCGAATATTCTCGGGCCCTTGAGTACCCTCCCAATAACCCAATGTCCTGACACAGCCAGAAAGCCTAAAAATGTTCCAACATCACAAAGCTGCAAGGTGTACTCTGTGAGTTTTATGTGAATCCCCAGCAGTGGATCTGACCACTAAAAATTGAAGCAACATCTGTAATCTTCATGCCATGGGAGCAGAGATCAAACACCTGTAGAATACCTTGAAAACCTAGTGGGATGATGAATATGCTTTCCTAGCATCGGTGGCTCAAGAATTTGCCAAGAGCAATAATGCTAGTCTTCTCCAATTAGCCAGACTCCTGCAGGAACTGGAGTGCCCTTTGGATATGAATGCTTGTCCAACAGGAGAAACCTGGCAAACTGGAAATGGCAGAGACTGTCACCTATAGGATTAAGATGATCAAGAATATGAACACATGAAAATGACAAATTACTCTCTAGACTAAGTAAAACTAAAAGCCTAATAACCACATGGACAAACATGGCCCTGGAAGAATGTTTTTTTGAGAGAGTGCACAATTGTGATATTATCTGAGTGAAAAATGTTCATCCTATCTTGCAACCTACCCTTCCATACCAAAACTGCCACCCAAATGGGAAATATTCCTAGAAACACAATGTCCCTCCTCTTCTTCCCAGACCAGCTTTCTGGCCATATTACAGCAAACCAGCTGCCTAGGAAGTAATCCCCTTATCAGACCCCCCCCCCCAGCTGCATCAGTGAAAAGCTCAAGGTTGGTGGCAGTGGTCCAAGGTGTCTGTCAAAAAGAAACTCCATTGAATTAGCTCAAGAATGTGAACCATAACCAGAGTTCATCCTTGACCAATCTGGTCAGCCACACCAGGAGGTGCTTGGTCCTGTTACATATCAACAAGTTAGATATGGACTGCAAGAAAGTCCTGCCTGGAGAAACTGCCCTGCCAGCAAAGTTCAGCAACCCACGTAACTGCATGATGTCTCCTATTCAAACTTTGCTGTATCCCAAAAATCTCCAAAATAACTGCCAGAGTTGTTGAAGTTTGGGCAGAGGAAGCTTGAAGGAATTATCAGTGATACTGACTTCTAAACCTAAGAACGTCAGTGCTCCACTTGGTCTTTTGGAGTTGTCCTCGGCCAAGGGTACCCCTAACTCAGAGCAAAGCCACTTAAAAATGGAAATGCTTTCTAATGAACCATCCTGACCCTCCCTCATTATCAGGAAATCATCAAGGTAGTGTACAGCTAACTGGCAGGGGGTTTATTTTTGCCAGTACCAATGTAAAGTCGGGTTAAATATTTGGAATGTTGTACAAGCTACAGCACACTCCATTGACACTGCAGTGTCAAAAAATATTTTGCTGTTGAACTGAAAACCTAAATAAGGCAAGTATTCTTGTCTGATAGGAAGAAGATGGAAAGCAGATTGAATATTCATCTTACAGAGCCAGGGGTCAGCATAGCCCTTGATGACCTCCACTGCCTAATTCAAAGAAGAATAATGCACTCTGGTCAGCTTGGGGTCAATAAAATCATTGACTGAGCCCATTGCTGGGTTGAGCAAGTGATGAATGAACCTGAACTCACTGTCCTATTTTTTGGGAATCAGGCCGATGAGGGAAATATTAAACAAAAGCCACAGAGGGGTGGAAAAGGGGCCAATTATTCTGCCAGATAAATCACTCTTTCTCAATCAACCTAGCAACAATGTGTTCATGTCTTTTGATGGATGACAAATTGTTAATTAAGTTAGAATCTAAAGGAGCTGTTGAGTGGATAGGACACATTTGTAGAAGCCTTTAAGAACAGTTGCTGCTGGGCTATGATCTGGTTAATCTGACAGTAGGCAGTATAATCTTTCTAGACAAATGAAGGAGTAAGCCCACTGAGGTACATTCAAGTCCCCTGCCAAGGCCTCCCAGTGTCCACAAAAAGGTGGCTTAGCCCAAAAAGAAGTGCCATGCCCCCTACCAATCTCTCCTTCGCCTGAGAGATGGAGAAAGCAAACATGTCCTTGGCAACAATCCCCAACACCTGGAAGCAGGATGACCTTTCCCACATCCCAAACACAAATGGCTGTATTTGCAAATGGGCAGATGCATTTGCCATGATTGAATGCCCAGCAAAACCTTGTATCCTTTGGATTAACAGCCCCTCCATCAATCCCCATAGTGGCCTCTTTGTCCATCATGGCACTGACATTACCTTGTGCATCTGTTGATATTTTGAACAAAGGGGTGACCCTTTGGCCAGAGGAACCTCTGCTGGTTTTCTTCTGAGCCTTCATAGCTGGGGCTCAGCCTTCAACTGTACCCTCTACCAAATTTATTGAAGGTCTCCTCTTGGAATTCTGGCTCTGCTCAGCTGGCCCCACTGTTTCTAATTCAAATAGCAAGCCTTGAACCTCCTGTGACAGATACAGCCATCTCTCCTTAATGGACTGGACTGTAGTGGAACCTGAAAAATAAAAGGATTACTATAGGGAACAAAAAAAAGGGGGGGTGAAGGAAAATATGACAAACTAAAACCACACAGAGATCTAGAATTGAGAATCCAATGAATACTTGGATGCTGTGCTGCTGTGAGGTTCTAGAACGTATAGCCCTCCAGATGTTTCCTACTCCCTTCACTTAAAAAATGCCACTGTGACTAAGAGAGCTATGTTGCTGTGGTGATTCCGGAATGCCATGCTCCTATCCCACACAAACAACTCTGCCCAAAATCAAGGATGTGCCCAACCTTCTTTAACTGAAAGAAAAGGCAGCTAGAGTAAAACATCCAGTGCTGAGGTAATAACTATCTAAAAGAAGGTTATCTGGAATTCCATGCCCAAAGAGCTTAATAAAATGATACCCCCTTTACAAAATGTAATATAAAATCAATGAGCCACACATGCCATCATAAATATTATTATTATTATTTTTTTACAATGCTATTTGCTCTGCACACAGCCCCAGACTGCATTCCCCATAGTCAGGCTTCAACTTTACCTCATGTTACTCAACATTTTCACACAAACATCATGCAGCAGCTAAACTGGATAAGCAACCACTTGCAACTAGAACTTAAATCCAAATTGTTAAAGTAAACATGATAGCATCTATGCCCCACTACTCAGGCACCCACACCCAACATGACCCTAATTAATCAAAGTATATTTAAAATGTGGAACATGTTGCACTGAGAAACCCCACTGAAATAAAGAATCAGACCATATATGGAAAAATCATATGAATTCCAACAAACATAAAGTATGTCCTAGCATGATGCTTTGACTGGCCACCTTTGTATGACAGGTAAGGCAACACTCAAAGAAACTAAAATCCCTCTGTCTGTCAATGAAGGTAGAAATCCAGGCAATGCTCAGACTCAGAGACCATTGTCTACAGATTCCTGATTTATTTTGTATGATTTATTTATTTATTTTTTATTATATTCACCATATTCCCACAGTGGTGGTGCTGCGGTAACGTCGCCTCACAGTAAGACGCTGTCCGGTTCGAATCTCAGCTAGAGCATCTTCTGCGTGGAGACATGCGTGAATGGGCGTACCTTCGTTGAAGGTTGTGCGTCAGGCCTGGCTAGCTGGTATGTAAAAATCAACTGCCAATCATTAGCGGACCGGAGTTCCGCTGTGGCAACCCCTAATCGGGAAAAGCCGAAAGATGCAAAAATTATATTCACCATACTGTTAACAGATATGTATTTATGTACATTTTTTTTATATTTAGTGTGTATGATTTTGTCTCAAAGAACCTTTAGCAGCTTTTGATCTGTGCCCCATAGTATAGAAGGTTATTCCTAAATTATATTATTATTATTTAATTTTATATTTTATTATATATTATTTTGTCAAAATAGGAGTAAACCCAACTCTATTTTTCATTAGTTCACTGACAACGTTTGAGACTCTTGTAGCCCCTCTTTCACTACAAGGAACTCAAATAGAAAATTAAGGATTTATGTTCACTCTGTTTTATCTCTAAACATTTTGAGCAGTAGCTCTTATGATTATTAGATATATATTGGCTGTTTGGATTTTGTGCTAGTACAAAAGCCTTTTAATAAGCTTTCTTATTTAATTTGTTCCAACTTACAATGGATTAACTAGATTTAAAGATGATTGCTAATTATTGCCAAATTTTTCAACAGGTTATAGATGTTTTTAATTAAATACCCTAAAGGAAAAGAGGTAGCTACCCCTTTATGATCTGGCACTGTACAGGCAACTAAACAGTTACCATATAGCCAGTAAGCCCTCTGCGTGAGCCTGAACCCCTTACCTGATTGGTCACTGCCAGCAGGCTCCATCTTCCAATTTTGGTATGCCTGCTGATGGATCTGGTCAGAAGAAGGCGAAGCAGTCCCTTAAATAGGAGTGCGCCTGTTCCTGTCCACTGATGATGTCTCGTGGGGCTTGTAGACAATGAGCCATTACTAGGTAAGCAGTTGTTAACATTGCCTTGTACTGTATTATTGTGCATGCTCGCTTACTGATGTTTACCTTATTTACAACCTGCTGTTTATAATGTGTGCTCAAGTCTATGTGTATCTCAGCATGGCCGCTAACAGCTGTTTTGACCACAAACAGGTGCTGCTTGATGTGCATTGTTGCTTAGCAGCTTGCATATTCAATGAGCACTGCTGCTCATTGCACTAAGATGATTGAATGCGTCATCTCACTCAGCTCCCCTCCCACCAACTCAAGAACCATCCCTATGCAGCCCCCACATATTCTACCAACTATATTACTCAAACATAAAGCATCCCTACAACTTAACATAGTAACCCTCTCACCATACCTATTACCCACAGAGCACAATCATAAAGTTTCCCTAATAAACAAACACATTCAAAAACTGAGAAAACTAATAACCTCATGCATATCAAAACTAGCCCTAAGTGGAGACATCCACCCCAACCCTGGCCCTACCTTCTCCAACCCCAATCCTCATAATCAGACTAGAAACCACAACTTCTCCCATATCACAGCCAATAGAAAGCCACGTGACTTCCTTCTACTAAGCTAAATATTAGAAGTATATCCAACAAAGTCCATGAACTCCATGCTTCCATAGACTTGTACTCCCCAGATATAGTCATCCTGACAGAAACCTGGCTAAAACCTCACATTACCAGTGAGCAAATACTCCCTACCGGTTACCGCATACTAAGAGTAAACTGGCTAAACAAGAAAGAAGGCGGTGTAGCTATAATATTTAAACAGCATCTAAACATCCAGATCTTAAAATCATCAGCTCCACAAATAGGCAATGAAGAAATAATATATACCAACCTCAAAATAAACCAAAACAAAGCCATCAACATAATTGGATGCTACTTCCCACCTGGCCAGAACATCCCTCCACTAGAAAACCTCCTCAGCTGGTCTACTCACCATCTCCCCCAAGAAACTATAATTTTAGGTGATTTCAATATCGACTGGCAATTCTGTTCTGGCAACCATCCAACCCATCATGTAAACTTTCATGGCTTCACCCAACTAGTCCAGTCGCCAGCCAGGATAAATAAAAACTCCAGCAAGAACACTACCCTGGATTGGATACTAGTCAGTAAGAGCCCCCAGTCACATATAGCAGGCTGCTTATCAGATAGCCTCATTGATCACTCCCCAACATTCCTGCTCAAAAAATACCTATACCAAGCTAAACCTGTCATCTACCATCAAATAGGTAAAAAACTAAACTTTAATCCACTCGCATTCATCTCATCCCTCAAAGAATGCAACTGGCATCCTCTAATGTACCTCAGTCTTGATGACGCAGTTGAATTTTTTAATACTACCTTCCTGAGCATCCTTAATTACCATGCCCCCATAAGACTTTCCAGAACCAAAGCACAACCCTCCCCATGACTACAGAAAACCACTAAGTCAGAAATGAAAAACAGGGATAAAGCCTGGGAGCACTGGCACAAAACCAAAACCCCCTCAACTAGACAGAAATTCCTAGAACTATGCAATAGAGTCAAAAAGCTAATAAAACAGGACAAATTCCAGTACTACCAGTTTGCACTAGACTCCTCCCAACACAGCCCCAAACAATTCTGGTCCTCCATAAACTCCATCCTCCACCCAGGTAAAGTCAGTACCCCTCCTCCTAACATCCCTCACTCCTCCGAAAATATTGCTACCTCATTCAACACACACTTCACACAAACAATGGCTATCTCTCCTCTGCTACTTTCCTAGACCTATCTAAAGTATTTGACATGGTCCCACACAAACAACTCATCTCTGTCCTCAATAACCTATCCTTCTCTTAATCAGTCACCATCTGGTTTCAGAGTTACCTGTCTGACCGCCAACCATCCGTTGTATGACAGAATGACATATCTCCCCAACTACCTGTCTCCATAGGGGATCCTCAAGGATCCATCCTTGGAGCCCTACTCTTCTCTGTTTTCATCAATAATCTAGCCTCTGCCACCAAACATGGCACACTCATACAATACACAGATGATTCAACCATCATCTGCTCAGCGCAGTCCCTACCCAAACTGCAAAAAGTCACACAGGAAGCCTTTTCCTCTGTTGAAACTTGATTATCCGATGCCCAGTTAATACTCAGCCCAAACAAAAGTAAACCACTCATCTTTCAACCCACCAAACATACTCAAAACAACGCTCACTTTAACATCACAGCAAAAGACAACACCACTATATACCCAACTGAACACACCAAATTGCTAGGAGTGGAAATAGACAATAAACTAAAATTTGACATTCACATATCCATGACCATAAAAAAAGTCCACAAAAAACTAGGAGCATTATACAGAAATAAGCAACTTCTCACCAATGCAGCAAAGATTTCAATAGCAAATTTCCACCTTATCTCCACCCTACTTTATGCCTCTCCAATATATACCAACCTAAGGCAATGCGATCTAAACAAGCTAGAGACCTGCTACAACAAAATCGCCAAATTCGCCACTGTCTCTCACTTGCTGAACTGGGCTGGCTTGAATTCCCTCACCTCCTTCAATGGTATCAACTCTCACTCACCCACAAACTAGTAAACCATCCACTAAATGTCCCATCCCTCCAGAATCTACTCCAACCCTATCGCACCACCAGACCACTAAGATCCAGCAACAAAAATCACTTGCAGATCACTAAAGCCAATAACTCTGCTGGTGAAGTACTATTCTCTTGCACCATAGCCAAATTATGGAACTCCCTCCTACCCACAATTATCTCTGTACCATCATGCACCCACTTCAAAACTTTACTAAAAGCACACATAAAAACATGCTGGCTATGCCCTTGCAACTCCCACTCTAATATCACCCACCCCATCCAACCACTACCTTTCTTTCCACCCCACTAACTACCTTGATTATAGCAAGTTCAGATGCTCATAAGCCTAGTACTTATTATACAGCAGGAACTTCTTATTGTAACATTTGTTAATGTTTGTTATGTACTTTGCAGATAAAGATTCTAGTTGTCTACTAATGTACTATGTTCTTCATCTGTAAATTTGTTTGTAATTAATTGCTATGTTAATCAAATTGTTAATCGCTATATAATCCAATGTAACTACTTTCTGTTTATTTTAACTGTGGAGCTTTTCTCCCCGGGCCTCCGCTGAAAATGGACCTATGTCTAGTCGGACACTCCCGGTCAACAAATGTAAATAAATAAATAAATCTTAGTATTACATGTACATGCTTGTTAATCCCTGGGATGGAGTTCTTAAAGGCAGAAAACAAAACAATATATAAAAACACATTTGTTAATCTGAAAGTAATGGTTTATATAATTCCTAATTTACTTCTGTGAATAAATAAATAAATACATACATACATACGTACATACATAAATAAATAAATAAATAAATAAATAAATAAACAAGGGAATCTTACAGGTTTGCAACTCAGCGGCCAGAATTAAGCCTATAATAGGATATGTTTTAATTTAAAGACAGAATGAACAAAGACTCACAGCCAATACTAATTAAAACTGGTAAGCTAGACTTTTAAAAGCATTGCGTATAGAATGGGGTGGTCTAATGTCAGAAGAGTTTGAAAATGGAATTAAAACATTTCTTAAGAGAGCAATTTCACAGTGAGAGGTCTGCTATCCCCTCTGCTTTCTGCTATTTTTATAAGTTAATGGATACACTTTTGTGATTATTGGCAGCATAACTGCAATCTTCACACATCATCAGCAACTGTGGGTGGCAACTAAAACATAACAGTTGGTAATGGTATTCAAAGAGCCACTTAAAGAACAGAGCCACAGATTTGTGTAGAACTTTCTATGGAAGAACGCTAAAACTTATAACAAATGACAGCAAAGAACGGGTTACTTCAGCAGTGCTGAAATAAGAAAATCTTGCATATATGCATAACAAAATTACTCACAGTATCAAAATTATGCAAAATAATTTGTAATCATTACAGACTTTATTCCATGAGATGCTTAAAATGTGCTATCTTCTCATACTTCTAAGAGAATACTCTCTAACTTTTAGAAAACAAAGCCAAAGTTGTGCAGGGAATTGGAAACTGAGAGGTCTGATATACTCTGCTGCATATTTTTATCTTCATGATTCATTATTTGTGCTTGCTGCTGTCAGATTACTATTTTGGTATTCCATCTTGGTATGAATGTTGGTTGTTCTCAGGCATTGGACAAAGCAAGGCATTTTCAAAGATGAGTCTAATGCAGTCAACTGGCAGGATTGTTTGATTCTGTCATCCTCTGCATGCTTACTGAGATACTAAATCAGTCACTTAACCAAACAATGCTACTGGATTGTACCTCAAAAAAGTCATTTATAACCATAATAATAATAATAATAATAATAATAATAATGCTACAAATAAATGGCTGTCAATGAAATGCCATAGATACCTGGTGCTTTATATACATGGATGTTATTAGTACCCAGTCTAAAAGTTACTACCTTTGTGCTTATGTAGGTATTTTCATAGTCCAGTGGTCTTTGTTGTTGTATCTTTCGGCTTTTTCCCGGTTAGGGGTCGCCACAGCAGAACTCCAGTCCGCTAATGATTGGCAGTAGATATTTACGTACCGACTTGCCAGGCCTGACGCACAACCTTCAACGAAGGTACGCCCATTCACGCATGTCTCCACACAGAAGACGCTTTAGCTGAGAATCGAACAGGACAACGTCTTACTGTGAGGCGACAATGCTACCGCAGCACTAAACACAAAGAAATAGTATAAATATCATGCAGGTTAAAGAGTTTCTGGAAATTAGACACATTCCTTTCATTTGACTGCCCTCATCTTAATTGTGAGCCTGGATGGTGAGGGAGTAAACACATTGCTGACTTCTAGTAACATGAGTTGGACAGATATGCTTGCATTTTGAAAAGTTATGTGTTTTCCTTCCTGTTTTCAAATTCTAATTCAAAACACATTATGTTAGAATTTGTGAAATGTAAACTGCTTGATGACAGATAATTGACATGGTTTACCACTGAGTGATCACAGCACCCTCTTTCGACTCACCAGTTTTGGAAAGATGAATACTGAATACTGGTGAGTAAAAAAATCTAAAACAACACAAGCAAAAACCCAAAGTTTTTTTGCAGGGGCCAAACCCCTGCACCCCCACTCCCTGAATTTTATATATCAATTCCAGGTCTCACCACAGTGGAAGCGGAGATGGAGAAAAATCCCTGAAAAGCACTTCACAGACCAGCACAATACAAGACATTGTAGTGAAACTCTGAAATATTACATTTTTTCAACTGAAGTAACTCATCTACCAATACTTTGAAGACATGTAGGATAGCCTAATTTACATAATATTACATAATGTCTGTATACTTTACCCAGTAGAGAGTACCTGTTATGCATCCGCTGCTTCCTACCACCTTCTAACCGTTTCCAGCCGACTCATTTACTCTTAAGGATTTCTGCATATTCTCAGCCTATCATTCACTCGGGCATATTTTCAGCCTATCATTCACTCAGACAATCTGCTACAAGTGTCCACTACTCTTTCTCTGTAAGAGTATTTTCAGAGATTCAGGTTAGAATGAGTACTGTCCAGGTGTATTAAATGGCACAGCTCTTTCTGTGAGTTTCAGTTCTCTGCTTAACTCTTGCCATCACAAACTGTACACATATGCCATATCTCCTCTCTCTCTCTCTCTCTCTCTGTCTCTGTTTTAGCTTTTAGTATGTATAAACCAAGAAACTTAATTGTCTTGTAATTATGATTCTCAGCATATCCTATGATTTGTAATTGTTTATCATCCTTTTCTTTGTATGTTCTCAAAAACTGTCTATATTCAATATGTTAGTTTTCCAACATCTGAAATTATATCAGATTAATTTCACTGTCCCTGGCATCAATGCACAAGTATACAGCCCAAAATTTTTGGCAGATCCCTACTGCATTTTATAATTGGTGATGGTCCAGATATGGGAAACCTATTCCTTGCCACATGCTGCTATGTTATATTGAAATTTTGAAGAAGTAAGATCCTTTGTTTCCTGTTGTTGACATTTCAATGCACTTTCTAGGTTGCATACTTTGTACTTGTTTGTAGTTCACTGGACAAGGAAAAGAGGAAGATGATTTTTATGTTTCATTTTCCAGTTTCTCAATTTTTTTTTCAGTTTTTACGAGCTTGGAGTTAGTGTGATTTTCATAGTACAGTGGTTTGTAGTTGTGCAACACATATCTGCTCAGACCAGATACACCTACAGTGGATATAAAAAGTGTACATACTCCTGTTAAAATACCAGGTTTTTGTGATACAAAAAATGACACCACAGTAAATCAATTCAAAACTTTCCCCACCTTTAATGTGACCTATAACCTATAAAATTCAATTGAAAAACAAACAAATCTGTTAGGGGAAAATATAAAAAATAAAAAACATACATTAAGCTGGATGCATAAGTGTGCACACCCTTAAACTAATACTTTTGTTGAAGCACCTTTTGATTTAATTACAGCATTCAGTCTTCTTGGGTAGGAGTCTGTCAGCATGGCACAGCTTGACTTAGCAATATCTGCCCACTCTTCCTTGCAAAAGTGCTCAAAATCTGTCAGATTGTAAGGGTATCTCTTGTGCACAGCCCTCTTCAGGTCACCCCACAGATTTTCTATTAGATTTAGGTCTGGGCTCTGGCTGGGCCATCCCAAAAGTTTAATTTTCTTCTGGTGAAGCCATTCTTTTGTTTATTTGGATGTATGCTTGGGGTCAATGTCATGCTGAAAGGTGAAATTCCTTTTAATCTTCAACTTTAGGAGACACCTGAAGGTTTTGGACCAAAAGTGACTGGTATTTGGAATTGTTCATAATTCCCTCCACCTTGACTAAGGCCCCATTTGGGAAACCCCAAAGCATGATACTGCCATCACCATGCTTTACCATGGAGAGTGTGTTCTTTTGGTGATGTGAAGTGTTGGTTTTGTGCCAAATGTACCTTTTAGAATTGTAGCAAGAAAGTTGAACCTTGGTCTCATCAGACCATAACACATTTTCCCACATGCTTTTGGGAGACTTAATGTACTGTTTTGCAAATTTCAGCCAGGCATGGATATGTTTCTGTGTAAGAAAATGCTTCCATCTTGCAACCCTACCCCATAGTCCAGACATATTGAGAATATGGGAGATTGTTGTCACATGTAGTACACAACCAGTACTTGCCAGAAATTCCTGCAGCTCCTTCAGTGTTGCTGTAGGTCTCTTGGCAGCCTACCTGACCAGTTTCTTTCTTGTCTTTTCATCAATTTTGGAGGGATATTCAGTTCATTGCAACATCACTGTTGTCCCATATTTTCTCCACTTTTTGATGACTATCTTCACTGTGTTCCATGGTATATCCAATGCTGTGGAATTTTTTTGTACCCTTCTTCTGACTGATACCTTTCAACAATGAGATCCCATTGATGCTTTGTAAGCTCTCTGTGAACCATGGCTTTTGCTGTAGCAGGCAACTGAGTAAATCTCAGAAAAATCCTACTAGATACAGCTGAACTTTGTTTGGGATTAATCAGAGTCTCTTTAATTGATGGCAGGTGTGTATCCAAGAAGACTAAATGCTGTAATTAAATCAAAAGGTGCTTCAACAAAGTATTAGCTTCAAGGGTGTGCACACTTATGCAACCAGCTTATTGTATGTTTTTTTATTTTTTATATTTTTTCCCCTAACAGATTTGTTTTTTTTTTCAATTGCATTGTGCAGGTTATAGGCCACATTAAAGGTGGGAAAAGTTTTGAAATGATTTATTTTGGTCTCATTTATATATATATATATATATATATATATATATATATATATATATATATATATATATATCAGAAAAACCTGCCATTTTAACATGGGTGTGTACACTTTTTATATCAACTGTATATGCAAATACATTGAGCTGCAAAAAATTGCAGTTAATAAATTGAAAAGATTGCTTGAAAGAATGCTCACATTTTATAACTTCTTAAAATGGAAAAAAAAGTTGTTTCGTTATATGTGAATTCATCAATTAATGTGAAAAGTCTGAACTAATTTCAGCTATTTCAGAAGTTGTGGGTGAGTACAGGACTGCACAATCCTGTATAAAGTAATAGCTAAGTCAAGTGGTGCTCAGCGCATCTACCGGGAATATATTTTAAAAAATATAAAGGGGTTATATAGTGACTATAAGGAAGACCATGCGTGGATACCTTGATTTGGTCTAGGGGAAAACAGGACAGCTGGAAAATGGGGAGACAGAATACAAGGGGCTTATAGAGGGAAGACATTAAGAGGAATGCACTGGAGGATGTGAGTGAGGAGGGGGTAGGATGTCCCTGATCTGGGTTAGTAATCAAGGAGTCTCAATCCTCACCATGGATACTGGTAATGGACATTTGCTTGGAACAAAGATAGATACACACAGTATTTCCAGATGCAGATCTCTGCACCAAGTACAATTTCCCTTAAGAGCACGCAGGGAACACATTCCTGTCCTGTGGCTGGACTCTCTCTCTCTCTCTCTCTCTCTCTCTTTCTCTCTCTCTCTAGGCCCCAAATAAGAAACCACACTGAGCATTAAGGAGCTCTGTGTCCCTGTTCCAAGTAGCTGATGCACACACCTTGAGATTTGATTTTCACACAAACACACACACACATACCTGGGAAAGGCTAGCACAGACTCACTTGCTGTGCTCTCTCTGCCCCAACTATAAGGTAGTTATACTGCCAACAGCTAGCAACTCCAAGGTTCTTAAAAGGGTACCCAATTATACTGAATAAAATTAATATTAATATAAATGGTACTGTTTGACCAATGTGGCAAGGCTTTTAGGAGCAGCCGCAGTGTCACCAAATAAATATACGTTCTCTCAAAGGTTAAAATATTCTCTAAAAGACTAGTCACAGTGAAAAGTTTAAATATATTTAATAATAAATAATAAAATAATGTAAAAAAAAGAAAATATCTGTTTACAATAAACACCAGAGTTTCAATCATAGCAAATGTTAAAAATAATAATAACATAGATGGGCAGATGCACACAGATACAGAATACAGTACTTAAATATTCTCACTATATTTTCCTGACTTATCTAAAGAATTACTATTCACTGGTTACTTACTAAAGCAAGGCAGGATGAAGAGGGAAAGTGATCTTCCTTTGTCATATTTCAAAAAACAGACTTCTTTGAGACTTTTCTCATCTACTGTTAAAACATCATTTCAGTGCTGGATTACAGAATGTCATCATATACATCTGATCATCTGATTCTGGTTCCCACACTACCCCTTCTACTAGAAACTGAACCAGAATCTAGCACATGTGTTTTACCATACACACACATAGAGCTTTGCTAAGACGTTTTATAACATCTGGAAGCTATAAAACCATTTAAAAACTTCCACCCTTCCAGGGTAGCAATTAGTTCACCCCTAAGGACAATACAATAGGATTCCTAGTCCTGGTTTTCACAGATATTTTGTCTCTGACTGCAATTAGAACTATAAGATATGATATTTATGGCTTAAACCAGGTAATTTTATTTCAGACAATTTTTCCAAAGTTAGCCGGAATGCGACAAACTTCTTCTCTTCCACTATCCTCTGTTACAATATATTAATTTCAACAGTTACAATACAGTCTGACATACAGGTGTATTTATTGTCTGTCTAGCAGGGCCCACGGTTGATACATTTTTAATGCAAGCAGCCTTACAAACACATTTTCAGCACAAGCACTTATACAAATCAGTTTGATATACAAAGGACATATAATTCTTTCCAGCTAGCTATGCTGGCATATGTTATACATCCACTGCCCTACTTCTGGCATAGCTGGTAACACCACACATCATCACAAGGAGTGCCATGTTTTTGTTTTGGAATAGCCTACTGTATGTTTCAATTTTTCTTGTGTATGACAGGGAAGGAAGTAGGTAAGATGGTATAGGAGATAGGATAAATGAAATGATGGTATAGGAGATATGATTAGTGAAATAGGTAAACAAGATTTGGATAATTTCTAACCCCAGTCTAGAGGTCCTCAAATGTTTCTATTGCCTGATGGACCTACAGTGGAAGACCTAGATGATGTGGGGACAGAAGATTTCCATGGCTTGTGGTCAGAACAAACAAGGGCAGTGGGTGTTCTACTCACTGAAGGTGGCCGTTCATGACCAAAGGTGCCTTTCTACTGCTCAACCACATCCTCAACCAGGTCTCAAAGTTCATACATTTCATGACTTTCCAGGCTACACTATGTCAGGGAACCTATAGACCTGCAGCCACCTCTGCAGTATTATCAGAATGCCTCCGGGCAGACAGAGGGTGATGGAGAACATTCCATGACTTGGAATGCACATTTTTGAGCTGCTCCTGGTATCCCTAAAAGAAGTAAAAAAAAACAAAAAATGTACCTAGTGGAGGCACTGGGGAGGGGGTAAACACAGTGGCATGCGATTCCCCCCCGCCTGTGAAACTGTGTGCCCAGTGAAGTGCCCCAGTCACTGGAATTGGGAAACACTCTTTCCCGTTATGTTACATAGAGAGCTCATGCACAGAAGTGCTAATATTCCAAAAAATACAGAGCAAACTCACATACAAACTCCAAGTGTGCAAGGTGTGAAAGGGAGAAAGAACTTGAATACAATTTATGGAGGGGCTTTTTGCTGATAAGACCATACTCCTATACCATGTTTGTTTGTGTGTGCGTGTGTGTGTGTGTGTGTGTGTGTGTGTGTGTGTGTGTGTGTGTGTGTGTAATGCCCATGTTTAACTAGAAGCCTGGGAGTTACAAAGTAGGCAAATGTGGAGATAGAATCAAACCAGACCCTGCTTATAAGACCTTGGAGACTTAGTCTTCCACAGTGTGAAGGTAGATTTGTAAGAGAAGGGAAAATATTTACTGAATACATTATTTTTAAGTGTATTTCATTTGAAAATAGATTTCTGACAGTTTTGGTTTGCTATTGATGATTTATTTCCTGCCAAAATGAAAGCGCTTACATGTCTGCCATAGAAAGCTCTGTTACAGAATTCAGAACTTGTATCTAATATGGAAAGGTACAGATAAAGAGTCAACAGATCTTTATTTAGCAAAAATAATGCAGAGATGTTTATCCCTAATTGGTCAGTGTCTGTATCATAATAGTTACTATATCATTGCACGTAATCAAAAATAATATAGAAGAATTGAACCTTTTATAGTTCTGGGAGACAGAACCTTGATTGCCTAGTCTTCAATGTAGTGTGTTCTTTACAATAAATGAGGCTATTTTTCTATGCTAAACTCTGTTGTTTGAACTTATTCTTATTACCTTGGTGTCATGAAGCCTTAGATTTTTCTAGCTGTTGTGCATTTCTGTAGCAGAAAGTGCCACTGGGACCATTTGTGATAGTTTTTTTGTGTGCCATGATTCTGGTGTATCAGTGCATAACTTTTATTATTTTTTGACCTTCAGCAGAATTTGTGGTCTCTGCAGGTAAGCCTTACTAACAACCTATATATTAGATACAATTGTATGTGAGTGGGAAAATTAAATTGTATGAGAGTGAGGAAAATGGATGAAAGTAATAACTAATTATTTAAAACAGCAAAGTTCTTTTTGAATGAATGAGAACGGGTTTTAATCATAACATAACAAGGACTAGAGTATTCTTGTCATAAGATCAGAGTATTCTTGTTAAGTATGAGTGCAGGTTTTAATCACAAAGTAAAATAATTAAGAAAAGAGAGTCTTCCTTATTAGTGTAAGAAGAACAAGTTTGTAATCATAGCTGCTTAGCTATCCACTTTGGTATGTCAGTGGGTATTACAATGGGTAGTGTAGATCAATGTGTGCATATGTGCCTTTAAGAAGGTAGCTAAGAGCTTGCACAATATAAATACTGAACATGTGTGAGCCTGACTACCATTTTGTAGTAAGCTGTTGAGATGTAAGCATGTACGTCTGTAAGGTCTGTCTGTTAATCAGTTTGTTTATATTTTATGATACTGCTATCCATCCTGATATGTGTCTATGTAATAAAGCATCTAAATGAACTGCCCTACCTGTTCATTTTCTATGTTATTGAGAGACGAGTGACATGGTGCCAGAATGGAATCCATATGAGAAGCACTCAGTTAAGACTGGAGGAATATACAGGAGTGAATAGTCCCTACTGCACATATAATTTGCAAAACAGGTCAGAAACAAATTTCAGATGATAAAACTTGATCAAACTATTTCTTATTTGCAAAATATGAAATGAAGCATACAGAATGCTCTAAACAATATTTAAATAAACTGAAATGTCGGCTATTGATAAAAATATTCAAATCATTATGAAAAATGTTTGAAATAAAGTCTGAATTGCATAAAACAAATAAAATAAGGGGAAATGACTGCATTTTCACTATGCACATATTTTTCATATTAATTAAAGATAGTTGAGTTATCAGAAGTGTATGAAGTGTTTTGCATGTTTGTGCAGTATTACAGTAAAGTTATTTTGCAAGCTACAGCCATTTCAGAGCATATTTTGCAAAGTAAAGTATTTTGATGAATTTATTGTGCATTTGAATGTTATTCCAAGCTCTTACAGCACAGCTTGTTCGTACATAATTACAAGGGCCATATTTTCAGTGTGTTTGTGCATACTTTGTTGGCATGGCAGCTGGATTTCAAAATCCCAGTGCACTTGTATTTGACAATAATATTGCAGAAAACTGGAGAGTGTTTGAGAAAGAGTACAACATTTTCATACAGGCTGCATTTTCTGATAAAGGTGACTATACAAAGGCATTTTTTCTACTTAATTTAGCTGGGTCAGAAGCCACTGAAAGCGAACGCTCACTTGTGTGTGCACCTGCTATCATTGCGGGGGGGGGGTCATATTGTTGTACAGGCTGAGTCAAGGGAGGACCCTGAGTGCTTAAAATGTAAATTTAGAGAAATGTGTAACCCTATGACAAACTTTACAGTGGAACTGAACTTATTTTATACACGGGATCAAAAGCCTTGTGAAACGTTTGCAGCATATATAACTGATTTGAGAAATAAGGCTAAAACATACTCCAAGTGCAGTTAACCATTGACAAGAACCCTTTTCAAATCATAGCTAGCTACAGGCCCCCAGCTTTGACTCAAAATGCCCACTCCACTCATCTGGACCTCCTTGAACCCATCAAAATTCAATGCTTTACCCTGATCCTGGGTGACTTTAACTATCCAACCATAGACTGGAAGAACTACTCATGCCAAAACATAGATGCCCAGAGATTCATTGATTTCATCAATGCAAATGCTTTGGACCAGCTTGTTGACACACCCAGAAGGGCTGAAAATACCTTGGACATGGTATTCCCAGCATGAGTAACCACTACAGCATCCCTACAGTGTCATCCTCTCTGGTAAGATCCGACCGCAAACCAGTCACTTTCAAAGTCACCATCTCCCCTGACCCCCCGCCCCCCAGCTAGGGTCAACCAAAAAAAAAATTTTCCAAAGTTGATTACAGTTGCATGAGGGAAGGTAAAAACAGCTTCACAGACCTCTCCCTCTCCATAGGAACTGGCACATATGTCCAAACCTACATTATATGAGCATTTATATAGCTGGATGGAATCAGGAATACCCAACAGGACAAAACCCTCCTAGAAAGAGTAAACATGCCTGGTGGACATCTGCAATAAATAAACTCTATAATAAAAGAAAAAATTGCTGTCCATGACCAAGAAGGAACAGGTGCCTAATTGAAAGCAATCTCTCCTTAGCCTGAAAAAGTAAATAAGCATGCTAGCGAAATCCTTCAAAGCAAACATTAAGTCCAAAAAGCCTGAGTACCTGCTTCATCGCAAGCGAGTGGAGGATAGCCAGTGTCATCCCTTTGCACAAATGTGGAGTGTCCACTGATCCAGGAAATTATAGACTCATCAGCCTAACTACCCTGATATGCAAGGCCATGGAGCAGATTATCATGGACCTCATTAACAAGGACATTGGCAGCCTCAAAACACTCGATCCCACACAATGTGGTTTCATCAAGGAGAGGTCATGCCTGTTAAATTTGGTCAACATCTTTGAGACAGTCACCAAAGTCATGAACAAGGGAAAGATGATACACAGCACCTACCTTGACCTGGCCAAAACCTTTGATGCTATTCCTCACTCAGGTATAATAGATAAACTCTCTCAACTAGGCATCAATCCATATGTTACCAGATGGGTAGCAAACTGGCTCACTGATAGGACCCACCTAGTCAAAATAAGGGAAGCCACCTCAAGCAGCAGACTCATAATGAGTGATGTACCCCAGGGACAGGTTGTGGAGATTCTTTTGTTTGGGATATAGTTTTCTGAGGTGCAGATAAAAACCAGTGAACTATCTGACCAAGTTTGCAGATGACTGCAAGCTGGGCACTGTCATCAAGTCCTCTAGTGATGTGGACATCCTCCAAGAGGGTCCAAAGCAAATGACTGGTGCCAGAAACATGGCCTCAAAATGAATGCCAAACAATGCATAATCATTTCCTTTGGGAAGAGTGATGTCCTCACAAATTATCACATTGATAACAAGGTCCTAAGTATGCAATCAGTCATGAGAGAGTTGGGCACCCAAATTGATAGCAAACTGACTTTTGACTACCATATTGCCTGTATTGTATGGAGAGCTTTCTGCATGACCCACCTCATTAGTAAGGGTATCTCATCCAGGGACAAAGTGGTCATAACATATTTGTATTCTTCCCTTATAAGACCCATCATTGAGTACAATGCCCCTTTTGGCATACACCTCACAAAGCACATGCAGCAGTTGGAGAGACCACAGAGGTTCCTCACCAGGAGAATTCAGGGCCACAAATATCTACCCTACACTGATAGGCTAAAGGCCCTGTCCCTCTACTCAGTCTCAAACAGACTCCTCAGAGGTGACCTCTGTCTGGCATACAAAGCAATCTCAGTCCCCACCTTCATGGGACTACTGCATATCCGCAAGTTAAGCTCCACTCAAATAACCTGCATGTGCTACCTCAACCTGGTTTGTGGCATCAATAAGACTTTTGGCGGGACAGATTAGTGTCCCACAGACTCCCCCTTCTGTGGAATAGACTACCTTTCCACATCAAGCAGAGTACCTCATTAACCCTTTTTAAGAGCAACCTGGATAACTGGATGGGGAACAGAAAATACACCCCTGTGATTCCATCTGTTTCCCTGCTGGACAGGGGCATTGGGTGCTGACTTCTCAGAATATGGGCTAAATTCTTGACTAGGCTTGTAAGGGTCTAAGAGCCTAGTAACTCCCTATGATCCTATGATATGTATTGATCCATGGGATTTGAACAAAGCACTAAAAAGACCTCATCATCCAATACACACAGTTGAAAAAATTGCAGCTCTGATGCCAAGTGACACTGTTTTTTCTGTCTTAGATGCAAATAGTTAATTTTGGCAAATTTTGCTTGACAAGAAATCCTCATTACTAATTACTTTCAGTACTCTATTTGGAAGGTACAGATTTTGGAGACTGCCATTTGGAATAAATTCTGCAGGTAAATTCTTTCAATGTGCAATGGAGCAAATTTTTGTCTGGGTATCCTTGTGTTATTATAGTAGATGATATACTAGTAGGAGGTAATGATGAAGCTGAGTATGACAGAAACCTCACAAAAGTTCTGGAAAGAGCATGTCAAGTGAATCTTAAGCTCAATCCACAAAAATGCTAATTCAGGCTACAGGAAGTTACTTATGTTGGTCATTTATTTACAAGTCCAGGCCTATGACCAGACCCTTCTAAGCAAACAGCCATTCTCAAAATGCCAGCTCCAGACAATGTTCAAGCCCTGCAATGTTTTCTTGGCATGGTTAACTATCTAGGCAAGTTCATTCCAGACTTAAACCAACTTTCAGCACCACTTAGAGAGCTGACATGTAAAGATGTATCCTGGCTTTGGTTACAAAAGCACCAAAGAGCATTTGATGTCCTGAAACAGAGAATTGTCAGTCCACCTACTCTCAGGTACTATAATGTTCACAAGCCAGTCGGTCTTTCATGTGATGATTCAAGATTTGGTCTAGGTGCAGTCATTCTACAAAAAGGTCAGCCTGCTGCCTATTCATCAAGATCTCTTACCCAAACTGAAATGCAGTATGCTCAGATCAAGGAAGATCTTTTGGCAATTGTGTTTGCATGTTCAAAGTTCCATGATGGTGTTTATGGTAGACCTATCCAGACTGAAACAGACCACCAACCTCTAATCACTATTTTGAGAAAGTGTATGCATATAGCTCAAGCCAAATTGCAATGTATGATGTTGAGATTGTAGAAGTATCATTTTACTCTTGTCTACAACAAAGGCAAACTTCTTTATCTTGTTGATATATTGTTCAGATCACCCAGAAACATCACTGAACAAGTCATGGAAGTTATACATTTTTCTTCCAAACGTCATGATGAGCTGAGAGATCACACAGCCACAAATCCAGTTTTACAGGGGCTCAACCACTTTATTCAACAAGGATAGCCATCAAAGCAATATAGTTTACCTCAAGAAGTGCAACTTTATTTTCCATACAGAGATGAGATTTTGCCTGAAAATGGTATCATTATGAAAGGTCCAAAAGAATCTGTTCCAAAGTTGTTGCAACAAGAGTACATTACTATCTTGCATGATGGTCACCCAGGAGCAGACTCTACCAAAAGAAGGGTGATAGAGTTAGTATTTTGGCCTTCTATCTTACAAAATATTGAAAGAGTATTATTATCTTGTTCTGTGTGTAACAATACTAAGTCACATAAACAGAAAGAACCACATCAGCTAAACCAGATTCTTGAACTTCCTTGGTTGAGAGTAGCTAATGACATTTTCAAATGGAATGGTCAACATTATTTGGTGTTAGTAGACTCTTATTCAAATTGGTTTGAGATTGACCTCCTTCCTAATCTAGCATCCAGTAGTGTCATCACTAAGATGAAGCATCATTTTGCAGTCCATGGTAGTCCGCACAGTTATTTCTGACAATGGCACACAATTTACAAGCCAACAGTTGAAAAGATTTGCTGAAGAGTGTGTCTTAACTCATGTTATGAGTAGCCCAGAGTATCCGCAATCAAATGGTTTAGCAGAACATGCAGTTCAAAGTGCAAAACAGTTACTAGAGAAGTCAAAATGAGACAATAGTGACATGTTCCTGAATCTCTTGAATTTGAGAAATATTCTTTATGATAAGCATCTTGGTTCATCTGCCCATGAACTTCAGTAGAGACAAACCAGAACCCCATTACCAATCAGTAGTCGATTGTTGGTTACATGTGTCAAGAACAACAGGTCAGTGAAAACAATCTGTTGAAGAAGCATTTAACCCAGAAGTCCTAATACAATAAGACCAGCAAACTGCTCAATCCATTATGAGAAACAGAAGTGGTAAGAATGTAAACATCCAAAGGTTATGATCAGATTGAAGTTGCGAAAATTATTTTCTCATAGCTGAGATCATACATTGTGGAATCAGAAAGAGTAGAGTTTAGGTGGAATCGGAAACATTTGATTCCAATGTCCATGCCTATACCACAGCACATAGCCTGTGACAAAAACTCTTTATCTCAGAGTGAGTTATCCAGTGTTCCAGTTCCAGAGAATATTCCCATTCCTGTGATGAATCCAAAAGTTCCTGATACTAGTTGTTCACCAAAGACTGTCCCTGTTGCTAAGCCCAGTCCAGATTGTTATGTTACCAGATCTGGTCACATCTACAGACCATGTTATAGATACATGGCACTTGGACATAAACATTGTCTTTGTTTCTAATGTATATAGTAATGCATGTCTAACTCCAATGTTATTTTCAGCTAAGGGCAATCTTTTTAAGAGGGAGGATGTAGATCAATGTGTGTGTATGTACCTTTAAGAAACTATCTAAGGGCTTGCACAAGTGTATAAATACTGAGCACGTGTGAGCCTGACTGCCATTTTGTAGTAAGCTGTTGAGATATAAGTATGTATGTCTGTAAGGTCTGTCTGTTATTCAGTTTGTTTATATTTTATGATGCTGCTATCCATCCTGATGTGTTTCTATGTAATAAAGCATCTAAATGAACTACCCCACCTGTTTGTCTTCTATGTTAGAGAGGGAAGAGCGACAGGTACGAATGTAGCTATATTAAAAGAGAAAAACTTTGGGACTCCAGCTAGGCATATGTTTAATAAATATGATCAAGACAGCTATAATTTTTGGGGTGAAATAGTCTGAATTCACAAAAGAAAAATGATAGTGTACTGCAGTTCCTAGAGAGAGAGGAACTTTTCTTAAAATAAATAAATAAATAAATAAATAAATAAATTGAAACAGAAAGGGAATAAAGTACCTGCCTCTTGTCAGTCAGCTTTTAATGACTGGCAGGAAGAACCTCAAAATAAGAAAAAGGAATCTATAGTTAGAATTTTAAAGTACAATTCAGCTAGATTAAAATCAAAGATGCAGGCATCTGGTGGAGCAGTGAATACTTTACAGAAATGCGCAGAAGGCAAATCTCATTCTTGGGGTCTATATCCCTTGCAGCAGTCAGAGAAGGTAGCAATTAATTAACCAGAAACTTCTGCTGACAACTGGCCCCTGATCCTTCTGCCACCCTCCTCCACCATATAAGTAATCTGCTTCTCATGAGTCTGACAGAGGTAGCAGGTGGAATTTCTGTTTGCCAATTAACTTTCCCAGAAAGATCCCAGGTTTCTTCTAGTACTTCAGGCCATCCCTGTGAGTCAGTTCACAATACAAGATTTAGACAACAAAAATGACAACCAGCAGAGACACCCTCAGATCAATTGTTAGTCAGAATAGCCAACAAAGGAAAACAATTTTATCAAAAATATAGACATGGGATGAATATAAATCATATAAGAAGATTTAAATTATTTAATAGAAAAGGTGCTCCACCAAAAGTGAATAAATTGAAAAGAATTAAAAAGTTAATTACACAATTTCTTATAATTATTAATGGAGAAGAATATTGGTGGGATCCCCCTTCTAAACAAAGTACAGAGAAATTATCAGAGTCTGATTCTGCTTCTGACACAGAAATCTCCAATATGCAAGTGCACCCTTTGAGAGAGATGCCTAATCCTGCGACCACTCGGGATGAAGATGCAGAACCAATCATAAGGGTAGTGCATTCATGGATTGCAATAGATTTTCAAACCATCATGGACTCTCTCCCTCCAATAGACATAGTCAGCCAAATATGCTAAAATATTAGAAGTATGTGTACAATTACCCTACCATTGAAGATTTCAGAGCCATTTTAAAAAGCCTTGACACCTCCTTACAGTTTTTGGAAAATATGTGAAAAGTCAAACATTCTAAAGACATGTGTCTGGAGCATTTCTCCCTGGGCCTCCACTGAAATAGGCTAGTCAGACTTTCCCAGTCAATAAATGTTAAATAAAATAAATAAATAAATAATAAATAAAAACACATGTGATGACATTCACAAACATACATATGATGGATTTCTTGCTGCTGGGGTTAATCTATTTAAATCTGAAATTACAGCATGCCCCACAACACTGAACTGGGCAAGGATTAAGGCAATTGTACAAAAAGAAAATTCATCTATTGATGCATATTTACATTTATGACAGATGCACTTGAAGCATTTTCTGGACTCCCTGAACCTACATAAGGAGAAGCAGCCGGTGGGCTATCAACAGCCTTTGTAGAAGGTTTGTTACCACCAACACCAAACAGATTAAAGAAGCTTGCTTGCTTAAATTTGCCAAGTTTATAAGTTGGTTCATAGGTTGATACTAGGCTATCATCCCTAGGGCATATACAAGCCTAGCCATAACAATTCCCTGGATATTTCTTCCCACAATATTTACTTCCCTGAACACTGTCTAGCAGGGTGACTGATGTTATCCCCGGGGTGAATTTCCTCTCTCCCATCCAATCGTCAAGGCTCCTTTTGAAGAGGGCCAGGGAGGCACTCTGCTTGACATGTATGGGCAGTCTATTCCCGAGTATGGGGAGTCTCTGGGTCAGGAACCTATCCCTCCAGCATGTTTTGTTCATTGTGATGACAAGGTTTACATCCCTGGAGCATGTTGCTCTGAGGGATTGGGATGTCTTTAAGTGGAGCATGTCCAACAGCTCAGGGTTTGACATGGCCTTGTATGTTAAGCAGAGATCACCTCTGAATAGACGATATGCCACAGAGTATAGCTGGATAGCTGGATTTTTTTTAGATGGTCAGCATTGGACATCTGCTTTAGGCCTGTGATTCTTTTAGTAAGGTATTTCTGCAGCCTTTCCAGCTGTTGCAGATGTCTTGTGAGGTACTTACCAAATGGGGTGTTGTACTCTATAATGGGTCTAATGAAGCATTCAAGAAATTATTAACCAAGCACAATATGTAGCAGACAATATCTTTAGAGAAAAGGAGTAGCAAAGAATTAAGTAGACATCCAACTTCAACAATTTGACACTGATTCTCAGTGACAGGGTGAGAAGGAATCACAAAGGAAGAGGTAGATTTAGCTTCTTTCAACCACGAGCACCAGGACAATATCATCAAAATGTTTAACTCTTACATCACCACATGCCCCACAGCATGCGCTGTTCCTTAGTAATTATTTTAATTGTGGACAAGCTGGACAACCTATTCCTATTGAAACTGGTCTGCTAAAAGACCAACCTGCTTTTATTTTAGGAAATACTGCCCCATTAAACCTTTTAGGTAAAGACTTTGCAAACTGCAGTGTACTATTTACTATAGTGCAGATGGAGTTTTTCTTGACATCACAAATTAAGCATCTCCTTTGGGCCTGTATTCAGCTTTTATTTGTACAGCTGAGGATACACTTTTCGCTCTTCTGGCAACAGAACAAGGCCCAAATGTCAATGATTTGGAAGGTCAGGAAACTCATTCCACAGATTTTTACTACTCATGAAAATGATTTGGGGCTCTTAAGAAATGCAGAACCTGAGAACGTTGCTTTAAAACCTTGTGAGCATCTACCCATGGTAGTTCAATACCCTTTGTAGACTGAGACAGAGAAAGGAATCAAGCCTGTTATTTTTTCCACTTCTCCAGCAAGGAATAATTGTCCTGACTCAAATCCCATGTAACTCACCAATTTTACCCAGTAAAAAAAACAGGAAACATATTTATAGATTTGTACAAGACTTGGAAGTAGTTAATGCAGTAGAACTGACATTTTTCTTGTAATTCCTAACCCTGTCACATTATTAAGTTCTAAATCACCTACTGCTACCACCTATTCAGTGACAGACATTTCTTCTGCTTTCTTCTGTATTCCAATGCACCCAGATAGTCAGTGTCTGTTTATTTACAAAGTACAACAGTATATATGGACAAGATTGCCATTTTCCATCCCTTTCAACTTTCTGGTTTAAAAGTGCGTATTTGCACGGGTTTGCAAACATAGTAGCAGTGCTCAGCTAAAGTAAACTATTAAAGGTGCCAGAAAGTCTACTCTTCATTTTTTCCCTTAGAACATGCAACAAACATGTTCCAAGAAAAACTTCTTGCACTTCAGTTAGTTTAGTCGGAGGGCACCTTAACAGGCCTTTGTAGCATTTATTGTAGCACACTTAGGTGCTATCAGCACTAGCTGTTCCTACTCAGTAACACCACCAGTACTTATTAGTTATGACCACCACCCCTGGTATGATTATAGGGCAATTTCTTGTGCTTTCTCCTGCTAACCTGGTGCACTTGGGCATTCTGAGACTGTGTGGCAACTGTCTAATGTACACAGAAAACCCTCTCCTCTTACCTCCAAACACTCATACATGTAAGAGATGCACTTATATCACCAAGCTGGAAGCAGTGCACGCTCCAACCAAGACTGGACTAGCTGGTCAAGAGGAGAAGGTCAACACCTGAAACTCACTACATAGAACACACAGCCCTCCAAAACACCAACCATCACAACTCATACATAGAAACACAAACCATACACCCACCTTCATGCAGGGTCGCAGTAATTTACCCAAACAACAGAGACCCCCAAGACAGAAATGCAGTCAACTACCACAATGCAACACCAACCCCAGAACACATAGCTCACCACCACAGTGTGCCCCTCAACCTAAGCCCTTAAGGCAAAACACTTTGCCCAATGTACTAATCATAGGAGACTCAATTGTGAGGCAAACTGATGTCCCACTCACTAGGTTGAACAAGGAGAAGATGACAGTCAGTTGTCTATCAGGTGCCAGGATCCACCACATAGCACATCCACTCAGGTCACTCCACAACAAGTACAAACATGACTCAGTCATTGTCCATGTGGTTGTGAATGACCTGAAATGTACCACCCTGGACTACATGAAAAGAGATGTGATGGAACTCTCGGATTATGTGGCCGAAGCAGGTATAACCCTAGTCCTGTTCCATTCTACCATTACCTGGAATGATACCACAGTATGAGCAGAAAATAATTGACTTCAACAATTGTTTAATTTTCTGGTGCCGTTCTAAGGGGATCCAGTATCTTTCTGCCTGGGACGACCTGATTGACAGACCTCGATGCTTTGCCAGAGACAGCCTGCATCTATCACCCCAGGGATTCTGGATACTGGCTAAGGCTCTTGCCATCCCTATAGTGCCTTTTTAGGCAGTGTACCAAAGACCAAAATTCCACCATAACAGCTACATACAAATGCAGTCTGGGGGTCATGCTGTTCAGTGGTAGAAGTCTAAATCTCAAGATGCACTTGCTTGAAGCTCTCCTCAAAATGGAGAATATCGACATCTGTGTTATAACGAAGACCTGGCTTAAAGAGGTAGAAAGCACCCCTGCATTTCCAGACTACAACTCATTCCATACCTTTTGGCCCAGGAATGCGGCCGTAAGCTCCAAACATGGTGGTGTTTCCATATTCCTAAAGGATACGCACACCTCCAGACTGGTAGCCCAGCATAATGCATCCAAGATACTTCAGGTACAGCTAACACTGGGTAAAATGGTGATACAAGTCATAGCCTGCTACAGAACCCCAAGCATGTCCCTAGACTCTCACTCCAAGTTCCTAAGCACCCTGGAATCTATCAAGGTCCAACTTAATACTCTCATACTGGGTGACTTCAACTACCTTCTATCAACTGGGAAAACTATTCAAGTACCAATGTACAGAACCAATGCTTTCTGGAATTTATCAGCTCTAATGCCCTGGACCAGCTTATTCTGACCCCCACTAGAGGAAGCACCATCCTTGACCTGGTTATCACCAACATGCGAGACCATTGCTCCACACCAATAGTCAATTCCTCCCTGGTTAAATCCAACCACAGACTGATCACCATAGAAATCTCCATCTCACCTACAACCCTGCTAAGGTGACCACCCTAAAAGACTTCTCTAAAGCCAACTTTGGGCTCCTAAAAACAGAGGTGACTAACTTCTTGACACCCATGCCAATGGAAAATAGCTGCATGACTACCGAATCATGTGCCAATGCACTGTATGAGCACATAAACAAATGCATGGACCTTGTCATACCAAATAGAACTAAGATGCTGTCCTCCAAAAAAAGAAAGACAATCTGTGGTCCCCAGCCATCAATAAACTCTACAACAGAAAGAAGAAACTGTTGCAGAAAAAAATGAAGTCACAAGACTGGAAAACCTCCCTTATCTGTCTCAACAAAAAGCTGAGATCCCTTATCAAATCCTCTAAAGCCAGCTATGGAGGCAGAATTGTGACTGACACTAAAAACAACCACAAAGCCTTCATTTGGTCTGAGTTATTGCACAATGGCACCTCTTATACTGAGCCAACAGATATAGCCAACATACCGGCCAACAGATTCAGTGCCAACTTTACCCCTCTCCTCCCCCCAAGGCCCCTATCACAATACCAGAAGAAAGCCTGGTACCCACCACTTCGGTGGCACAAGTAAAAGCTGCATTGTCCAAAGCCAAGAATACCGCATCCATGGGACCTCATAATATTCCTGGCTGCATCCTACATGAGCTACAAAATGAACTGGCACCACATCTGTGTGCCCTGTTCAGTCACAGCCTTACCTCAGGCTATGTCCCTAATGAATGGTGCACTGCTACAGTCATCCCACTCCATAAAGGGGGGGAAACTGCAGACCCTGGGAACTATTGTCCCATTAGTCTGATGATTCTGGTATGCAAAGCTATGGAGCACATCGTCATGGACCCGCTTAACAAAGATATGGCATACTCCAAACTCTTGACTCCACACAGTTTGGCTTTGTAAAGGGGAGATCCTGCCTGCTAAACTTGGTTGACTTCTTCGAGGCAGTTACCAAGGCTGTGGATGAGGGTAAAGCAGTGCATACAGCCTATCATGACCTGGCCAAGGCCCTTGATACCATTCCTTACTCAGGTATCATTGATAAACTCACCAAACTAGGCATTAATCCTTACATCACTAGGTGGGTTGCAAACTGGCTCACAGACAGGACCCACAGAGTGAAAGTTGCAGATTCCAAGTCAGACTGTCGACCAGTCAAGAGTGGATTCCCACAGGACTTGGTCCTGGACCCTCTCCTGTTTTCTACCCACTTCTCAGAAGTCCAGGCAAACACATTAGGATTTATTTTGGCTGATCAAGTTCACTGATGACTGCAAGCTAGGAGTAATTATAAACTCCCCAGGTCATGCAGACATCCTACAAAAGTGCCTCTGTGAGATGACTGGTGTCTGAACCATGGCCTGAAGCTTAAAGTAAAAAAATGCGTTATCATCCCGTTTGGAAAAAACTCAGTTCCCACGAATTACTACATTGATGGGAGCCCACTGAACAATGAAGGGACCATAAGAGATCTCACCACCCAGATTGACAGCCACCTCACCTTCAACCACCACATTGCCACTGTGGTCAGAAAGTCCACCCATGTGGCACATCTTATAACCAAAGGTTTTGCATCCAAGAAGAAAGAGTTCATCATCCTGGTCTACTCACCATTAGACCAATCATCAAATATAATGCCCCATTTGGCATGTTACCTGACCAGACACCTACAACAGCTGGAGAGGCCACAAAGGTACATCACAAAAAGGATCCTAGGCATTAAACATGTCCTACATGGACAGACTCAAGAAACTTCAACTGTTCTCAGGCTCTTATCATCTACTTAGAGTAGATCTCTGCTTGACTTACAAAGACATGTCAGACCCAGCCCTACTTGAAATGCTACACTTAAAGAAATCCCAATCCCCCCATGCCACACACTCCAGAGATCACAATCTCATTACCACAATTAACAGAACATGCTGGAGGGACAGGTCCATCTCAAAGATTGCCCATACTCTGGAATAAGCTTCCCATTCATGTCAAGCAGAGCACCTTGCTGGCCCTCTTCAAGAGAAATCTTGACAAGTGGATGGGTAACAGAAGGTTCACCCCAGGGATCACTCCAGTTTCCCTACTGGATAGGGGCACTGTGAAGTAACATCGGGTGGCATGGTGCCTGAGCAAATTTTTTGGGCTAGGCTTGTAAAGGTTCCAGGGCCATTAGCCTAGTACACACCTATGAATCTATGAACAAGGATATGTAGAATCACCTACTCTTTTCTGTAGGGAAATGAGAAAACAGCTAGATAAAATTTGTCACCATTAATATTAATGTAATGTAATGTCATTTCTTGTGGAGCTTTTCTCCCCGGGCCTCCACTAAAAATGGGCCAACATGGCCCAGTGTATTCTCCCTGTCAACAAATGCAATAAATACATTTCTGTGTGGGTGTACCCTAATACAGTATGCAGACAACTTGCTGTTAGCTGCCAATTTGCTTCAATGCTGCAAATAAGATACTATTTTTCTTTTAACTAAATTAATAGAAGTAGGATTTTAAGGCAATAAAAGAAAATTGCAGTTATGGAAGTCACGGTTTCAGTATTTAGGTCACCTTATTTCAGAAGGCTCTAGGTAAATTCTGCTGACATGCATTACAAACTGCACCACACCTTATAATGTTATGATGGGAGGTTGGTATAATGGTAAAATTGTTAAGGTGTTTACCTTACAAACACAACGTGCAGGGTTTGATTTCTACATGGAGTAACTGGCTAGGCTTAAAATGGTCCACAAGAATAGTTAGCCTGGTACTTATCTATAAAACATCTGCAGGCTTTTCTGTTACTAGCAGGTTATTGTTGACAAAAGCTCTCAAATTATGCAGAAGTAGTAAGCCATTATTAGAATTATTAAAGAATAACACACATTTATGTAACTAAGAACTGTCTTTACTTAATGGTCCTTCTTTACCGATCATCAGCTGTTCACCATTTAACCTTGCTTTTCTAATTTTTACAGAAGGTGAAGAAGAACCTCATGTTTGCATCTTTGTAGTTAATTATGTCCTTCCTCCTAAGCCTGATTTAAAAGATGATCCACTACCAAATCCAGATTTACTTCTTTTTATTCTCTTGCATTAAAAGAGACGATGGAACTTTGGTAACAACCTTTCTGTGCTTACTAAGGATAGTGTTTCATTGACAAGACAATTAAATGGAAATGTGTCTGCTCAAATAGCTGAATTTGTAGCTATTACTGAAATTAGCAAAGGAAATAACAGTGACTAATTTTACAGATTCACGTTTTGCATATGGGGTAGTTCATGATTTAGGGATACTTTGGAGAGAACAGGGGTATTTAACCTCAGTGGGGACAATGATTAAAAATGCTGTTTTTGTTCAAGAATTGTTAAATGCAGTACTATTACCAAGGGAGGTTGTGGTGGTGAAGTGTGCCACACATAACAACTGATAACTTTTATTATTCAAGGGGCATCTGTTTTGCCAATGTGGTGGCCACACCAGCTACATTGAGTTATCCTGTTCAGAATTCATTTTTGCAGTAATTTTCTAAACCTAACACACCTCTTTCTTCACAAGAATTGTTATCCTTCCAAGAACAAGCTGATGATTCTGAAAGAGTAAGGAGTACCTGTGATGGCTGCAGACATTCTCTGGATTTACTGTGGAGCTGCCCACATAGGTGGCTAATAGCCTCATGAATTTTTCTAACTCCGTTGGTTAAAACTTACTATTTACATTTTCATTTAGGGAAAATGACCTAAAACAGATTTTGAATGATTAGTATGTCGCTCACATTTTGGAAGTCACTCAGCATTTTGAAAATAGCTGTGTAATCTCTTTACAGAATAATGCATCAAATAATATCAAAAGTGTAACAGTACACACAAAGTGTTAAAAAAAAATCAAGGAGACCATGTTTTTGCATTCAGTGGGACTTTGTTGAGCTCCTGCAGTCATAGAAATCAAATAAGCTCTTGTAATTGTTAATACTTTTTCTGAATGGGTAGAATCATTCCCTTGGGCCAAGAATGATGCCACAACAGTAGCTAAGAAGTTGTTCTATGAACTA
Source organism: Protopterus annectens (assembly GCF_019279795.1). Classification (NCBI taxonomy): domain Eukaryota; kingdom Metazoa; phylum Chordata; order Ceratodontiformes; family Protopteridae; genus Protopterus; species Protopterus annectens. The sequence goes on from NC_056743.1 coordinate 1,370,625,708, forward strand.
ATACCTAGATTCAATGTACCTTACCGTATCCATCTGATCAAGGCACACATCTTACCAGCCAAGTGATACAGCAGATTAGTAAGACATTAAACATGAAAATGCAATACCACTGCTCATGTAGACCATAAGCATCAGAGACTGTAGAGACAGGAAATTAAACAATCAAAGTAAGGTTAGCAAAACTGGGTGAGAAAACTGGCCTTAAATAGCCAGAGCCTTTACCTTTAGTCCTATTTTGCATACAAACTACAGTGAGTACTACAAGGAAGTTATCCCCCATAAAATTCTTATGGGAAGACCCATGAGAATGCCTAGAACACCCTTACCTAAGAATTTGGAGTTACAAAATGTAGCTGCATCTGTTTTTTTCTGTATTGCAAGTCTCATATCTGTTTTTTAGCATCAAAATAATACTGTCTCACAAGCCAAATAGACTCCAGCTGAGACTGACCACCATGACCTGAAACCAACTGACACCATATTTATCCAATCTTTCTCAAAACAAAATGCATTGCATCTGTGATGCAAAGGACCCTACATAGTTTTGCTTACCACTTCCACTGCCATCAGATGTGAAGGACCTCTCTCTTAGATCCATGTGTCACACATCAAGAAGGCCCTTCCTTGTGACAAGTGTAGATGAGATGTCATTAATGTCATCCCCTTTGACACCACTGAACCAATCAGACAAAAAATGGAGACACAATCACATATAGAAATGCAGGCTAAGGACTTTTTAACAGCGTCATCATGGTCACACCAGGAAGTTAAATCATGTGATTCAATAATGTCATCTTGGTCAGAAATAAAACTTTGTGATTCTTCTTCATTTTATTCAACATCAAAAGTATTTCACACTTGGAACTGAGAATAAATTATTTAAATGCATCGTATTCTATGAAAATAAACTGGATAGTATATCAAATGACTGAATATAGCTTGTGGAATTGCAAACAACAGAAACTATGCAATGGATTTTACATGGAGTACAATAGAACAATTCTCCATCCATGCCTGCAGTTTCTTGAGAACCCCCTTCAGTTCCAGTCTGATCAATTTGGACTTATTATTGGAACAGCTATTGTGATTTTCATTATCATCCTAGTACATATTTTTCCTTTCATCTACAGCTGTAAGTACACCATCAGGAACCATTAGGGCTGTAAGTACTGACCATTTTTCTAAACATATTCTTATCAGAGATAAAGCATATAAAAAAAAAGAGATAGATGTTTGGTTAGAATTGAGTCAAAAACCCCAGACTTTCATCCTAAATTCAAAACTTTTTCTGCTGTCTGATATGCTTATGCACAAACTCTGAATGTTTGTGAGTGTTGGGTATGTGCACTTATTCCTACTGCATATGATAGATGTATTCCATTAATTCCAATACCACTGACTAATGTAGATGTTGGATCAGTATTTCTTACTATCTTTCTCAGTAAGAATTGAAAAGATAAACATAACTCTACCCTCTTTTCAGTAAATCCATCGCAGTTATCATTGACTATTAAAGGACATACTTGTTATGTTAAACATAGAACAGTTTTATTGGATGGAGTACATGCAGTTTCACTTAAAAAATATATGATGACATGCAGGTCTGGGTATGGCAGCATTGCATTAATTTTATTATATTTGTGGAGATCAGACATATTCCTACTTACCAAATGGACTAGTCAGGTTGTTATAAAGCCTGTGTTACTCCAGCTATAAGACATACAGAGACTTTGTAGTAGAAACATTTGTAATGTTTGTTTTAAGAGGGAAACAAAAGACATCCTAAACCCAGCTGGCAAGATAGATATTTCTTAGGTTAATCATCATGTTGTACAATATTTTGTACATCATGCTGTTCAATATATTGCATTTAAAGGACTAGTACGCATGGAGCTTGGTCATGGAACTGTTTCTGGAGCAGGAATTATATCTGCTTATAGGGCAGTCAAATCAATGTGGAAGTTGCATAAATTGTTCAAACTGCTAGAAAGTTTAAGTAGTGCTACTTTTGAGTCAATAAATCAAATTAAAATTTAAATGACTGCAATGTACAGTGTAATGTTGCAGAGCAGACTGGCACTTGACTTCAACCTTGCTTGAAAGGGTGGTACATGCACACTCATCAAAATGAAATGATGCTCATTTATTCCAGATAATGCAAATGCCATTCACAGTCACCTAAAATCATACAGAAAGTTGCTGCACTATCACATGCTAAAGAAGCAGATAGTTCTCAGTGGATATGGTTTACTAACTTAGTTTCTGGCTGAGGAAGTAGTTTGAAAATTTTCTCAAAAATAGCCATCATCATAATACTTTTAAGAATCATTTTATTCATATGTAAAATGTTGATTATGAAACTTTTAGAATCCAGAAAAGCATCAAAGTACAGATGTTACAAGTTAAAACAGAGCAGAAACATTGCTGCTAACCACATTAGTAAGAAGTTGCAGTAAAGAAAATAATACAGATAAGATATTGCAAGATATTAGCTAATTGTATGACAATCTCTATGAGAGGGAATGTGTAGCTACTGAAAGTTATTCAAAATGTATTTTTACTCCATCAAGATATAAACATGTTTTCATAGCTAATAAACTATTTTTGTAAAGCAATTGTATTAACATTGTGAATGCCAATGACAGAAAGAAAATGTGAAAAATGCCCCCCCCCCCCATCTGAAGACTTGTTGCCATTGTCTGATCATTTTCTGGTCATAAAAATATATGAATTAAGTGATGTTTCATGCATCAAATAAGGGGATGTGAAAGCAGAAGTGTAATAAAAGGTAAAATGTTTAGTGAATTCTCTGTGTTGAAGTTTGTTTAATTTCAAAATGGATTCCTGACAGTTTTATTCTGCTTTCGATGATTTATTTTCTACCAAGAAGAAAGTGCCTGCCTGGCCAATCTGGAAAGTTCTATTATGGAAATTGGAACTTATGTCTAATATGGAAAGGTACAGCTAGAGAATCAGGAGACCCTTTGTTAGTAAAAGTAATGCAAAGGTGTTTATTTTTAGTTGGTCAGTGGCTATATCATAACAGTTACTGCATTTTTGCATTTAATCAAAAATAATATAAAAGAATAAAGCTTTATATAGTTCAACGAAACAGGACCTTAATTGCCTAGTCTCCCATGTGCATGTGTTCTTTGCAATAAATGACACTACTTTTCTCAACTGATCTGTGTTGTCTGAAGTTATTTTGTTACCTTAACAACACCAATTGCCACATCTCCAATACCCTCACTCTCTTTTTTGTTTTTGTTAAATCATTGAGACAGTTTCATTGTGCTCATTGTTCAGAAAATGCATGTACTTTAGGGTTACCAACCATCCCGTTTACAGTGGGACACTCATGGGTTGAGCTACCTCATCCCACTGCCTGCTCGGTAAAGCAGTGAGATGTTAAAAGTCCCACTTTTCAATATCACACTGATTTGCTGTGGAAAAGCCACAAATACTTCTGTTTTTTTCCATGGCAATTAGGTTATGTCACCAACGGTGACCAACCTAGACCTGCAAGCAGGCAAGCTGTTCCCTGTTAGGTCAGGTGTATTTTAATCGTGCAGCAACTGGCTGCAATTTGTTAAGGGGCAGGGACTAGCTATATTGTCAGTGCAGAACTACAGACATAAAAGCCTAGCCTTCCCTAAGCCTCCTTTGTCAAAAAAAAAAAAAGAAAGGAAAACCTAGACAGCTAAAAAGTGGCCTTCCTTCACTGTTTTGCTTACAAGTGCAAGTTACAACACACACACACACACACACACATTCATTCACGAGGCATGCTCTCTCTCTCTCTCTCTCTCTCTTTATATATATATATATATATATATATATATATATATATGTATATATATATATATATATATATATATATATATATATCCATTCACATACTCCAACTCCAGTAGCTACATCAATTAAATGCATGCATACATACACATATGCTGCTGCAGCATGTCATAATAAAAATATAATATTTTATTGTTGTATACCTTCATACAAAGTAATGATCACAATAAGTAATGCAAAGTTATATTACAAAAGCTCAAACCGACTGCTACTTAAACAACATCCGAAGAGCTACCTTCAAGACCCACTTTCTATTTATCTGAAAAAAAGGATGCAAAGTAAAAACAATCAAAATTCACATCAGGAAGTGCTAATACATTCTGCAAAAACACAGCTTCAGATGACTAGCTACAGACAAATCAGACTTTAACAAACACTTAATGACAGAATGTATTTCTAGTCACAGTCACACCATAACAGTTACAACCATAGAAAGCTTGAGCCTTTATTTAAACAAGAAGGAGACTTTTAAAATGTATCATAGTAGTACATAGCAGTGTTCACTCTTATACCTGACTATTTATCTTTAGCTTTTATTTTAAATGCAAGATGTTAAAAAGAAAAAAGGACACTTTCTTGCCTGCGCAGACTGCAGTATAAAATAGTGACATATTCCTGCCTTGTTTCACTTGACCATTATCTACCACTGTCTGGGATGCTCACTCAGCAGAAGGTGGTGGTACTGTACAGATTTTTGCCGAATGTGACTTTTCAGATTTTTGCCTTATATTTGGTCTGTTCATCATAAAACTTGTGATTTGCTGGCATGAAGTCTCTAAATTTTGACAAACATTTGAGTTTCAGACTTAATATCTATCAGAAAATAGATGCTAACACAAATCCTGTTAATCTAGCAACTTCCTAAGTTTATAAGAGCAATACTTAAAATCTGTCCCTATTTTTAGGACTTTGTCCCCCCCCCCCACATTATTTTAGGCTTTGTCCAGATTTCTTACACTAAGAGTTTGAGTTGTATGATGGTATCATTCTTACCTTTCAACTTTAATTTCTCCTTTTTAAATTTTAATCCCTCCTAAGTCCTATACCTAAAACTGACGGCTTTTGGAGAAAATGTGGTGTTTGTTCTACATTATGAAGGTGTGATGTTCAAGCTGAGAGCTATTATTTTGGCGATTATTCCTGGTGACCCAAAACTACATCCATTGGATGGTGCAGTGGTGCAGCAGTTGCTCTGTCGCCTCACAACAAGAGGTTCTCTGGTTCAATTCTCCGCTGGGATGCCTTCTGTGTGGAGTCTGCATGTCCTCTTTATGTCCATGTGGGTTTCCTCTGGGTGCTCCTGTTTCCTCCCAAATTACAAAGATGTACATCTGGAGAATTTCTCCCCTCCACTGAAAATCGGCTTAATTCCAAGTCAGACTTTCCCAGTAAACAAATTTTAAATCAATACATAATAAAAAAACATTCCCAGACCTGCAGGTAGAGCCTTGTTACGTTTGAGTATTGTAGATCGTGCAGCAGTTGTCTGCAACTCATGAAGGTGCTGTGAACTGAGCCAGGAAAAGCCCTATAAAGGCCAAGGCTGTAGAGCAGTTTTTTATTAGCACTTCTACAGATACAAGAAGAATACTAGGATTGTAGAATGGGATTTGTCTTACAGCCAGGAAACCAGCCAATCATCTAACCCACAGGCAGGAAGCCAGCCAGTTAGCCAGCCATTCCATCAGTAGCAGCAGAAGCAACAGGCAGGAAGCCAGCAAGCCAGCCAGCCATTGCAGCAGCAGCAGGCAGCCACTCAGCTGCTCCAGCAGGAAGAGAGGAAGTTGGCAAGCCAGCTAGCCAGCCAGCAATTTCAACAGACAGGGAGGAAGCCATCCAGGTAAGCTAGCCAGCCCAGCAGGCAGGGAGGAAGCCAGCCAGCCATTCCAGCCGTCAGGGAGGAAGCCAGCCAGCCATTCTAGCAGGCAGAGAGGAAGCCAGCCAGCTAGCCACCCATTCTAGCAGGAAGGAAGCCAGCCAGCCCAGCAAGCCACTTCAGCAGGAAGGAAGCCAGCCAGCCCATCAAAGACTGACTGTAATGGTAAGTATAAATATTTCATGGCTCCAGCTTTTTAAAATGAGAATATTACATTTTATTTAAATATAACTTGTTAATGTTTAGAGAAATGTGCTGCACTTTACAGTATTTAAATCTGTGTAGCTTTTTTTGAGATTTAGAAGTAGTATTTAAAGGTATAAACTGTGTGTGTGTGTGTGTGTGTGTGTGTGTGTGTGTGTGTGTGTGTGTGTGTGTGTGTGTGTGTAAATGTGTGTGCGCGTGCAATCAATAATTGATATTTTGATTTGGGATGATCTGGAAGCATCCTTTTTAAAGGCTAAAATGTGTATATAGAATATTTTTTTCTCATGGGGCAATCTTCATGGATAAATGTAGTCTAATATACTTCTATTGTAATTGTGACTTTTTAGTGTACTTTGGGTTTACAGACAAAAATATTTCAGGACAATTTGCACTTTTTTGAGTTGAAATGTATAAAATGTATATTAATGCACTCTTCAAGAAGTTAAGATATACTGCTTTGGGTATTTTTATAGTGTTCTTGCAAGTAATCACTAAACAACTTTTAAAAGTGAAAATGTGATACGTATGTGTGCAATTTTTTTTTTTTCAGGGGATACGTTCATAGGTAAATGTAGTGCATTTGGGATTCTACTAGGTACATATCATGGGCCTGTTTCAAGATAGTTTGCTTTTATAAGCAGAAATGTGTGTATTTTTTTACTTTGTCTTTAAAAACTTTAAAAATGTGCTGCTACTGCTTTGATTATACCGTAAATATCACCATGCTGCTTATACTTGGGCCTGTTCTTTACTGCATTATTGTGATGGGTCATTTTTATTAATTGCTGTGCTCAGAGGTAAATAGGGCCTACTCTGCATTGCAATTTATTTCACAGTAGCTGTTAAGTTGCATTGTGCAAGAAGTACTTTCAAAAGGGAAAATGTTTGCTTAACTTTATTTTGGGGGGGGGGGGGCATGTTCAGAACTGGAAATATGTATTTTGTTTATAATGCTGTCTCCAATAAGTTTAAAATGTAGTGCTTTGATTATAATGTGATTATGGATGGTGCTGCTGCTATGCCTGTTTTTTTATTGCACTGTTCTGTTGGGTAAACTGATGCTATAGGTTTATTTGTTCTTAATTGCTTTGCTCATAGGTAAATTATGTCTATGGGGTCTGCTGTGCATTCTAATTCATTTTAGAGTAGCTTTTAGTGATTTGCAAGATGTAATTTACAGTGAAAATGGGTGTACTTTTTTGGAGGGTTGGGAGCATGTTCAGTGTTAAACATAATGCATTTGGTGTTCTACAAAACTGTGCTAATGTCACGTTTTCAATTTTCAAAATGCTCCCCATTATGTCATTTGCTATTCTACCTTTTGAAATGGTTTGTAATGCTAGTCTCCTTCTGCTCCATTCCTCAGTTCTTCAGTGAATGTATGTCAAAGAATTACTTTGCAAACTACTTCATGTTTCATGTTTCCGGTGGCAATGGTTTTCTAGCTAGTTCTTCCACTCGCCGGTGTTTCTAGCCAGTTCATTTTGTGTGTCATCATATTAGTGCATCCTACTAACAGTTTTTTTAAATATGTTGTATATCAGGCAAGTAAGATTCAAGAATGAAGAGAGCAGCAGCTTCGTCACAGCAGCTTCATCACAGTCTACCTCCAAGAGAATATGCACGTGGCAGGATGTTTGAAAAATGGAATTTAACTGCATTGAGAAATGCAGTGATGTAAAAGCATTCTAGAGGTATTGCAAATGAGACAACTGAGCAGCAAAAGACTGCTACTCTTCAAGCAAAATCCAGTCACCTGATGACAAAGTGGGCAAGAAACACAAACCATGAGGGACCAGAACTTAAGATCATTGAAGCAGAAACCTCTGAAGTGTTTCATGTTATTAAATACAACATTTCCTATAACAGTTTGCACTGTGGAGTAAAATTGGACAACCAGTTGCACAGTGACTCAGACATCACAAAAAATCTACACTGCGGAAGAACCAAGGCTGAAGCCATGGTTAAAAATGTTTTGGGACCACACTCATTGGAATGCCTTCTGCATGACCTTTAGAAGCCAGGCACTTCATTTGCATTACCATCAGATGCTTCCAGCAAGGGAAATATACAATTATTTCCACTTGAAGTGAGGTATTTTTCCAAAGAAGAAGGGGTGGTGAATGGTCTTTTGGACTTCTATGAAGACCCAGATGAATCTGCCCAGGCTATATCACAATAGATTCCAAACATTATGGAAAAGCTATCCTTGCCCTGGAACACAGCATTTCAGCATATGGAGCTAATAATGCCAATGTGAACTATGGAAATAAATCTGGTGTGTATACCAGATTAAAAGAAAAGTGCCAATCACTCCAGAAGGCTAACTCTGTTGCCCATGTTATTCATAATGAAACCAAAAAAGCAGCAGCACAACTACCTTACGATGTGGAAATGTTTGTGATGAAACTTTTCAGTTATTTCTCAGGTAGTGAAAAATCTTCCAGTGCTCCAGTCATATTGCCTCTCCCAGGAAGAAGAGGAGACACTTATGGAGATATGGCAGTACTTTTCAAATAATGAGCATGGTGAAAATGCATTTTCTACACTGCCCCAGTACTATTTGCACTTTCTCAGTGTTGTTCTCGTGGATTTCTATGAACATATATTGGAAAACGCAGCACTTGCAGACTTTGGATCCAACTCACCAAGGCCATTGATGAGGGAAAGGCAGTCCATACAGCCTACCTTGACCTGGCAAAGGCCTTTGACACAATACCCCACTCAGGTATCATCAAAAAACTCATCAGCTTGAATGTAAACCCATACATCACAAGATGGGTTGCAAACGACAGAACCCACAGGGTCAGAGTTGCTGAGCCATGTCAGACTCAAAGCCTGTCAGTCCTGGGTCCACTCTTGTTCAGCATCTACTTTTCTGAAGTACAAGCAAACACAGGAGGGTTATCACATCTGACACAGATATCCTTCAGAAGGGCCTCACAGAAACGGATAACTGGTGCCAGAGCCATGGCCTAAAGTTAAATGCCAAGAAATGCATAGTCAAAAACAAGGTTACCCCTAGCTACCATAGAGGTGGCAATCCACTGAGCACAGAAGAAGTCATCAGGGATCTGGGGACCCAGGTTGACAGTAGCCTGACACTCATGTTGCTAAAGTAGTTAGGAAAACCTTCTACATTGCCCACCTGATCATGAAGGAATTCACATCTAGATGTACTCATCACTCATTAGACCTATGATTGAGTACAATGCCGAATGTATCTGACCAGACACGGATAAAGGGTCTCAAAATATGTCTTATGCTGCCCGACTGAAAGAACTCCAGCTCTATTCAGTCTCATACCTGACATATAAGGCCATGTCAAACCCTGATTTGATGAATATGCTTCACCTCAAAAATCTAGATCCTCAGAACCACAAGGGCGGGAGACTTAAACCTTGACACGGTTATTAATAGAACATGCTGGAGGGACAGATTCATCACCCAGAGACTCCCTATGCTGTGGAACAAAATCGCTGGCCTTGTTCAAGAGGAATCTTGACCAATGGATGGGGATCGCAGATATACCCAGGGAGGGATTACTTCAGTGTCACTGCTTGACAGAGGCACAGCAAAATAATAGGCATAGTTTTATTCAAACATAAATGCCCTTGGGCAGATAGCCTAGTATGAACCTATGAACCTATGAACCTATGAACTTACTGACATGGAAACATTTTAGGTAATGGTCTCTCTCAAGGAAAAACTGCAGGCAAGAGCCAAAGATGCTTTCTTTGGTGGAAAACTCAGGGCACTTATGAGCACATTAGACAGTACTTCTTTTAACAAAGTGAAAAGAGACTTAATTGTGTTCTTGGAGACCATAGTTACGTACTTAAAACAGTGGTATGATTTTACTGTAAACAGCTACTTGTTTAAACTGTCTAAGTTATCTTTAACTGAGCCTTTTGTTTTCAGTAACTTACTCAGTGTGACCACTGCATGAATCTACAGGACATAGATGATGACCATCTTTTCCAGAACTGTTTAACAATCAAGCCCTTTCTCCAAGAATTATGTTATATTATTTTATAATTATATACTACAAGCTTATCTCCAGGAGAAAAGTGGATGAAGCTTTTCAGAGAAGGGCCTGACCTGAGTGCACTATATCCAGTAATTGCTAGGGTATTATCTATACAAACATCAAATGCATTTGTGGAGAGAGTTTATTCTTTGGTGAAAAATAAATGGACAGATGTGCAAAACCGTTGCAGTGTGGACTTGTTAAAAGCTGAGCTAATGATGAATATAGATTATTGGATAAAATGTAATGATTTTTATTCAAATATTATGTCAAACCAGGCACTTCTTCAGGCCATTAAATCAAATGCAAAGTAAACATTTTAAAATAAATGATTTAGCCTAGTTGTAGTAAGCAGTATGTAGTTTTTTATTTTTTGTTTTATGTTAATTTGCAATAAACATACTCAATTTTACATGTTTAAAATGTTTTACTGTGCTTGCGTGCTGTGCAGTATGTAGGCTTTTTAATTATTCTTGTTTTAGAATAGTCATGGTTAGTCTGATATGTAGAATTGAAGACTTTTACTTTTTTTAAATAAACAATTGTCTGTTTAATATGAATAGTGTGTGTTTTTGTAGAGTTTATTTACTGTTACAACTGAGCAGTGTGTTTTTGCAGTAATGCTTCATTTTTAGTGTTAATTTTTCATAATATAAATGGTTTTGTGAGATTTCAGTATGCTGTAATAACTTCACCCTGTTGTACCCATAACTGTATCTCCTTCAACTTCCCTGTGGTTATGTCACATAAGTGGGTGTGGCCCAATCATATTGGCCACACACCCATGTCCCACTTTGGTCCACTTAAAAGGTGGCAACCCTACTTACAATACTTATTGTTTTGCTAATCTTTTAAGTGAATGGGAGTTGGCTGGCACTGAGCTGTTAATGGACTGTTTCCTATAGTCATAAGTACAGGGTAAGGGGGCATGGCCAAGATGGCTTCCTGAGAGCAGCAATTGGTGAAAGCTCTGACTCAAACCTTTTCTCTGATGAAAGTATAATAAAAAAAATTTTGAGATACTTGTTAGCTAATTTTATTTATTAATAGTCAGAGCAAAGATTTATAGCTTCAAGTACTGTAAAGCTATAATTTTCTTGTCAGAATTTCAACTCCTTGGTTAAGAATGAAGAGACTTCAACATGAGTCACTGAAAAAATTGTACTCAGGTTTCATGGGTTAAAAAAAGACATGCAGGCACTAATATCTAGAATGCAGAATGTATTACTTAAAATGGACAAACTGGATATCAAAATAGAAAATTTCAAAGAAGAGATCAGAAAGAATATGGAACATTTATTTATTCTTATGAAACAACAAAGTACACAAATCAGCAGTATGGAAGAAGCTTTAAATGATCGTGAAGGGAAAATAACTGAAAGTGAGCCTAAGAGTGATTTTTTTTAAAACAAAATAAGTGGCTCACAGATAAAATCAATGATTTAGAAAACAGACTTGGATCAATTAAACTGAGCTGCTCTACATTTGGTGTATTTTGCCAGAAGTCCAGAGTGAATTATTGGTATCCAAGCCATCCAAAGCTGATAATATGTTTACCTTGGGATTTTACTGCACTTTCAGAACTGCTTTTTTATCAAACTGCTGCATTATTTCTGTTTATGCTGACTGCTGCATGATTTTCTGCACTTGATTTTTTTTTACTGTACTGTTACTCTAGATAGCATAGACTAGATTCAGATCTGCTGACTGTAGCCCGTTATTGATACACTTGAGCACTAAAGTAGCCATCTTACATTAAGAAAGGCTTCCATGCACCCTTGTGGCAGAAGAGTGCAGATTCAGCCTTATCTGAGCAGGGGATTGCTGGAGAAAGGTTCATTCTGTGCTTTCCTATTGATAGATTTGCTTAAAAGTGATTAATTGTAGCTGTATTTAAGCATCACTTTTGCACATTGCTGTGCACAGTGCAGCGGAGTTTGTGGTACCCTGTATAGATGCAAATACCTTGATACACAATTTTTCGGTTCCCTATTATGCTGTCGCAGACACAGTTTGTCGAATGCATCAAACCAAAAGCATGAAAAGGCAAAATAGCAAAGCAGCTTTTCAGCAAAATATTTCCCTGGTAAAGAATTCACTTGGCCGCTTTCACTACTTTGCCATTTTTGGCACTGTAGTGCGATCTCAGAGTTGGTATATTTAAGTAGGGGGGTGTGGGGGGGTGAAGCCCCCCACATTATGCAATGTTTTACAGTTTTTAGTTATTTCGGAAAAAAAAAAATCGCTGTTTTGAGGTTTCGACGTTGTAAGCTTTCGCTTACATGGGGTCAATTATGTGTCATTCGCTGTTGTGAGCATGCAATATCATAACATAGACCAAATTTTTCAATAGACGTCTGTAAGTGGAACCCTCTCAAGCTTCGCTGCTGCACTACTGGCAACTCAGTCATGCACTAAGCAGCACTGCCACACCTATCTTCAGCCTTCAATTGAACAACCCTTGTTAGTTCTATCAGAAAAAATGGTCACACTAGTCCACTCCCTTCCCTAATAGCACATACAATAAAAACATGCTATAATGGATAGGCAGTTTCCAATAATTTCTCCTGCTAGACTGATTGACATGGGAATACTGAGGCAACATAGTAACTGACTCATGTATATTGTGAACCACTTCTATCACATAATAACAAACTGGATACTAAACAAGTCGTCAGTACACACTCTTCACCTCTCACACAAAATAAAGACGTGACATGTAGACCCACATATGTGAAGTTACTCACTGGAAGTCTCCCAAAATATCAGAATCCTCCCAAACATAAACAGCTTGCACACACTGGTATGCAAATAAAAAACACTACACACAGGACATACCACTGTGTCTCAGCAAGTAACCCCTACGACAAAAAACCTCTAAATCTAATGTCCTGGTCATAGGTGACTCCATAGTGAGACACATAGAAGTTCTCCTCACCAGGCTGGACAAGGAGAAAGACACGGTCAGCTGGCTGCCAGGTGGGAAAAACTGTCGAATCACACATGCACTCAAGTCACTCAACAGCAAGTAGCCTTATGACACTGTCATAGTCCATGTTGGGGTGAATGACTTGAGACATATCTCTCTGGACTATATGAAGAGAGATGTGACTGAACTTGCAGAATATGTGTCCCAGGCAGGTATGACCCTAGCCCTAAGCAACATTCTACCTTTAACCTGGATGATGCCCCAATATAAACAAAAAATGATCAACTTCAAGAATTAGCTTAGCTTCTGGAGTCAGTCAAGGGGGATCCAGTATCTGTCAGCATGGGATGGCATGATTGATAGGCCATGCTGCTTTGCCAAATATGGTCTGCACCTGTCTCATCTAGTCTTTCAGATAGTGGCAAAGGTGCTTGCCTCCTCCATTGTGCTAGTTTTAGGCAATATCAAAACAACACTGCACTTGAATTGTTTTTAATGCTGTTTTAGCTGCTTTTCTGTAATTAAATTCTAAGCTTGCTTCCTGCCTTTCCTGTAATTAGTCTAGTCCAGATACAGATTTGCTGTATCCAGGACTGTGTGTAAGCGTCTGAGCCTCCCAAGCCTTTCTGTGTTGGAGGGAAGCCTTCTAGCTTATCAGTGAGAGTGGTAAGCACTAGGTAGCCTATCTACCACAAGAGCAGTGGTTTCTGGCCTAGAAGTTGTAGTTTATTGGTTATTTGGGCAGTGTTTCCATCTCTTTCAACTTTCTGGTTTAAATGCCTATGTTTGCGCTTGTTTCCCACCTTTCCTGTAACTAGTCTAGTCCAGATACAAATTTGCTATATCCATGACTGTTTTTAAGCTTCTGAGAGGTTCCAAAGTCTGCTCTTCAATTTTTCCCTTAGATCTGCTAGTTCTCTCCTCTCCTGCAATTTTGCTAGCTTATTAGTCTAGCACTTTACCATACCAGACTTCTTGTAACAATTATTGTAGCACACAAAAGTGCAATCAGCACTAAATGTTCTATAAGTTCTATAAGTTTTTTTTTTTTTTTTATTATTGCAAATGTCTACTCTTTTGACCTCCGTCTAGAAATTCATTGTTCAATAGATACTATTGCCTTCATATTGTATTATATGCTTATTTTCTGTAATGTGTTATCCTAATGTAACTGGAGCTTTTCTCCCCGGGCCTCCGCTGTAAATGGACCTTGTCCAGTCGGACCTTCCCGGTAAACAAAATTAAAATAAAATAAAATAAATAAATAAATAAATAAATAAATAAGAAAACATCTCCAGTACTTATTATTAATACCCACCCCTCCAGGCAATGTATAAAGGTCAGTTTTCTGTGCTTTCTCCTATTCATCTGGTGAACTTTGGCATTCTGAGGCAGTGTAGCAACTGCCTCATGTACACTGACAGCCCTCTCCTTTTACCTCCCAACCCACAGACTTGCGAGAGATGCACTTATATATCCAAACTGGAAACCACACACTCTCCAGCCAAGACCAAAATAGATGGTCAAGAGGAGAAGGTCAAAATTTGCACCTCACCACATGAAACACATATCTCTCCAGAACACACACCAGCACTGCCTTCACATAAAAACAAAAACCACACACCCACCTTAGTGGAGGATCTCAATAAAAATCTACCCAAACAGCAGAAACCTCCAAGGCAGAAACGCACTCGACCTTCACAAAACAACACTAATCATGAGACAGATAACTCTCCTAAACAGTGTGCCACTCAACCAAAGACACTAAGGCAAAACAACATGCCCAGCACAGTAGTCATAGGTGACTTGATAATGAGGCACAGTGACATCCCACTCACTAGGTTGAATAAGGAGAAAGTAACAGTCAGCTGCATGCCAGGGCCAGGATCCACCACATAATGCATGCACTCAGGTCCCTCAACAAGTGCAAATATGACTCTGTCATTGTACATGTGGGAGTGAATGACCTGAGATATACCTCTCTGGACTACATGAAAAGAGACATGGAGGAGCTCTCGGATTATGTAGCCCAGGCAGGTATGACCCTAGCCCTGAACAGCATCCTACCATCACCCAGAATGATACCACAGTACAAGCAGAAAATGATTGATTTCAACAATTGGCTAAGCTTCTGGTGTCATTCTAAAGGGATCCACTATCTGTCTGCCTGGGATGACATGATTGGCAGACCTTGATTATTTGCCAAAGATTGCCTGCATCTGTCACCCCTGGCCTTCAAAATACTGGTCAAGGCTTTTTCCACCCCTATAGTGCCTTTTTTAGGCAGTGTTCTAAAGACCAAATTGCCACTGTAACAGCTACAAACAAATGCAATCTGAGGGTCATGCTTCTTAATGCTAGAAGTCTAAGTCTCAAAATGCACTCACTCAAAGCACTGCATAAAATGGAGAACATTGACATTTGTGCTGTAACAGAGGCCTGGTTTAAGGCAGCAGAAAGCACCCCTGCACTACCAGACTATAACTCATTCCACACCTTTCAGCCCCAAAACTTGGACCGAAGCTTCAAAGGCAGTGGTGTTTCCATATTCATAAAGGATGCACACACCTACAGACTGGTAGTCCAACATAATGCATCAGAGATACTTCAGGTGCAGCTATCATTAGGTAAGAGAATGATTCAGGTTGTAGCCTTTTATCATTCCCCAACCATGTCCCAATACTCACACTCCATATTCCTAAGCACCCTGGAGAATATTAGGGTCCTGCCTAACATGTTCCTACTGGGCTACTTCAACTAACTCTCCATTAACTGGACAACTACTTGTGAACTAATACACTTGCCCAACGTTTCCTGAAATTCATTAATTCCAATGCCCTGGACCAGCTTGTTCTTACCCCCACTAGAGGTAGCAACATCTTTGATCTGGTCATTACTAACATGGGCAACAGTTGCTCTACACCAATAGTCAACACTTCCCTGGTTAGATCCGACCACAAACTAATCACCTTAGAAATCCACATCCCTGCCACCCAGCAGAAAAGGTAACCACAAGCTAACTTTAGGCTCCTAAAAACAGAGGTGGATAACTTCACACCACCCATGCAAATGGAGAATAGTTGCATGACCGCCGAATCATACACTAATGCACTGTATGAACACGTACACAAATGCATGGATCTCGCCATAACCAATAGAACCAAGATGCTCTCCTCCAAAAAAAAGGAAACCAATCTGGTGGTCCCCTGCCATAAACAAACTCTAGAACAGAAGGAGGAAAATGATGCGGAATAAGGTAAAGCCCCAAGACTGGAAAAACTCCCTTATCAGCCTCAACAAAAGGGTGAGATCCCTCATCAAATCCTCTGACACTAGCTATGAACACAGAATTGCAGCAGATAGTAAAGACAACAACAAGGCCTTCTATAGTTATGTAAAGAATCTCCACAGCAATACCTAGATTTGCTCTGAGCTACTGCACAATGGTACCTCCTATACTGAGTCAGCAGATTTTGCCACTATACTGGCCGGCGTATTCAGTGCCAATTTTACCCCCCCCCAAAGGACTAGTCACAATCCCAGTAGATTGCCAGGCACCCAGTATTACTGCTGCACAGGTTAAAACAGCACTGTTCAAGGCCAAGAATACAGCTTCTGTGGAACCTGACAATATCCCTATTGGTGTTCTACATGAACTACAGAGTGAACTGGCATCTCACCTGTGTGGTCTGTTCAATCACAACCTCACATCAGGCTTTGTCCCTGCTGAGTGGTGCACTGATATATTCATCCCTCTCTACAAAGGAGGAGCGACTATAGACCCTGGGAACTATTGCTCTATTAGCCTATCTGATATGCAAAGCTTTGGAATGCATCATCTTGGACCTAATAAACAAGGATATAGGGACTCTCCAAACTCTGGATCCCACACAGTTTGATTTTGTGAAGGGTAAATCATGCCTGCTCAACTTGGTCGACTTCTTTCAGACAGTCACTGGAGTTGTGGATAAAGGCCAGGTGGTACATACAGCCAAGCTTGATCTGTCAAAGGCCTTTGATACCATCCCCACTCAGGAATCGTAGAAAAACTCACTAAGCTAGGCATCAACCCTATGTCACTAGGTGGGTTGCAAACTGGCTCACAGATAGAACCCATAGTGTGAAAGTAGCTGACTCCAAGTCAGACTGTCAACCAGTCACAAGTGGAGTCCCACAGAGATCGGTCCTGGGTCCTCTCCTGTTTGGTATCCTCTTCTCAGATGTCCAGGCCAACATGAAGAGACTCTGAATGACAAAGTTTGCAGACAATTGCAACTTGGGAGCCATTATTAACTCCCCAAGTAATGTTAATATCCTACAGAAAGGCCTCACTGAGACAAATGACTGGTGACAGAACAATGGCTTTAAGCTCAATGCCAAATAATGTGTCATCATCCCCTTTGGGAAAAACCCAGTTCCCATGAATTACCACATCGATGATAGTCCACTGAACACAGAAGATGTTATAAGAGATCTGGGAACACAGAAAACACAAACAGTACTGCTCAGTAGACAGGTCCTCTTACTTTATTATAGATTACTGACTTTAAGCGCTTTTCTTTTGCACCAAAGCGAACTTCTTCAGAAGTGAATCCAAAACAGTTCTCGTGACATTTATATGTTACAGTGGAAGTGACGTATTAGAGTGTGAATCACAACACAGTTAAAAACCCACAAAGACTGCTTAAACATTATTATTAAAAATATACATTTAAAACATATGTATCATTTAAACTTAAAACCTTAAGAACACATACATGCAAACTGTGAAATGTTATGGTGACTGTTTTTAACTTTTAAACGGCTTGTATAAGCTACTGTTAAAACAATATTGTTGTTACTCTTCATTTGATATAACAGTATTAGTCAAGTTTAACAACTTTTCAGTAGGTAAAAGATCAAGTATGGAAAAATGTATAAAGTACTCCCATTTTATATAGTATAGTAGAACCTTCTACTAAACCATATAATTCATTTAGGGGTATTAATTCATCCCTTCATTGCATCATCTCCCTAAGTTCTTGTGTTTCAGAATGCAACTAATTGAGCAAGTGTCATTAAGACTGGGAAATTTATAAGCATTTAATGTAATTTGCCAGGCTAGTTCAAGTTCTTCTAACTGAAGGGGAAATGGACCACCTCGTTTAGAGTAAAATCTAAATTTAATTGTCAATCCAAGAATGTGGTGTATATGGCCAGATGTCAATTTTGCCCAGCATATTACATTGGTAAAACGGAGCGAAGACTCCGTGACAGGGTTTATGAACATCAATAAAAAATTTCTAAGGTTAAACTAGAAAATGCTTTAGCCAATCACATCCACTCTTGTCAAGACCATAAATTCAAATACATAGCCATTGACCAAGTACCTCAACCATTACGAGGTGGTCCAGTTCCCCTTCAGTTAGAAGAACTTGAACTAGCCTGGAAAATTAGATTAAATGCTTATAAATTTCCTGGTCTTAATGACACTTGCTCAATTAGTTGCATTCTGAAATGCAAGAACTTAGGGAGATGATGTAATGAAGGGATGAATTAATACCCCTAAATTAATTATATGGTTTAGTAGAAGGTTCTACTATACTATATAAAATGGGAGTACTTCATACATTTTTTCCATACTTGATCTTTTATCTACTGAAAAGTTGTTAAACTTGACTAATACTGTTATATCAAATGAAGAGCAACAACAATATTGTTTTAACAGTAGCTTATACAAGCCATTTAAAAGTTAAGAACAGTCACCATAACATTTCACAGTTTACATGCATGTGTTCTTAAGGTTTTAAGTTTAAATGATACATATGTTTTATATGTATATTCTAAATAATGTTTAAGCATTCTTTGTGGGTTTTTAACTGTGTTGTGATTCACACTCTAATACATCATTTCCACTGTAACATATAAATGTCACGAGAACTGTTTTGGATTCACTTCTGAAGAAGTTTGCTTTGGTGCAAACGAACAGTGCTTAAAGTCAGTAATCGATAATAAAGTAAGAGGACCTGTCTACTGAGCAGTACTGTTTGTGTTTTCTTAGTGCAGTTTTTTTTTTTGTGAAGATTAACAGATCTGGGAACACAGGTTGACAGCAGCCTCTCTTTTGACCATGATATTCCCACTGTGGTCAGAAAGTCCTTCTATGTGGCACATCTCATTACTAATGGTTTTGCATCCAGGAAGAAAGAGGTCATTGTCTCTCTCTACTCTTCCCTCATTAGGCCAATCATCAAGTACAATGCCCCATTTGGCATGTGCCTCACTAGACACCTGCAACAACTGGAGAAGCTGCAAAAATACCTCACAAGGAGGATCCTAGGCCTTAAACACTTGTCTTGTATGGACAGACTCAAAAAACTCCAACTATTCTCTGTCTCATATCGCCAACTTAGAGGCGATCTCTGCTTTACTTATAAAGCCATGTCTGACCCAGCTCTGTTAGAAATGCTACATTTAAAGAAATCCCAATCCCTCCACACTATACACTCCAGAAATCTCAACCTCATTAACACAATCAACAGAATGTGCTGGAGGGGCAGGTTCATAACCCAGAGACTGCCCATGCTGTGGAAAAGACTTCTCATACATGTCAAACAGAGCACTCACTGGCTTTCATCAAGAGTAATCTTGATGAGTGGATGGGAAATAGAAAATTCACCCTGGGGATCACTCCATTGGGTCTACTCGACAGAGGCACTGGGAACTAATTTTGGGTGGCAGGATGCCAGGATAATCCTATGGGCTAGGCTTGTAAAGGCTCCAGGGCCATTAGCCAAGTGCACACCTATGAACCTATGAACAACATTTTGATGTAACAATATCCACTCAAGGCAAACTCAAGATTGTGCTGCTTAGTGCAAGGAATCTAGTCAAGATGCCACACTCTCTTAAAGCACTCCTTACCTTGGAAAATGCTTACGTCTGTGCAGTTACTGAGACATGGCTCAAGACCACCCTGGGTGTGCAAGGCTACAATTCCATCCACATGTTCAGACCTCAAATAACCAAAGGTAGAAGTGTATCCATCTTCATTAAAGGCAAGTACTCCTCCAGACTGGTTAAACAGTATGACTCTCTCAACCTACTCCATGTCCAATTAACTACAGGCAAAATACTCTACCTCATCATTGCAAGCTATAGGTCTCCCACCATAAACCAAGAAAAGCACGCTGCCTACCTGGACTTACTGGAATCACTTGCTATACAGTCCACCACTTTAGTTATTGATGATTTCAACTATCCTTTCATCAAGTGGGTGACATACTTGAGATCAAAAACCTTTGCCCAGAGGTTCATGGACTTTGTCAATTCAAATCCTCTGGGTCAGATAGTCCGCATACCCACTAGGCGCTCAAATGTCCTAGACATAGTACTCTGCAACATGAGGAGTTACTGCAGTCACCCCTGTGTGATGTCTTCTCTGGTATGGCTGGACCATAAAACTGTCTCATTTGAAGTAACTTTGGAACTGACACCCCTGCAGGAGCTAAAAAACTAATAAACTTCTCCAAAGCAAACTACAGACTATTAAGAGACTGTATTAAAAGTTTTATACCTTCCCCATTCACAGACAGTGATGATTCCTATACAGAGGTTTACACAGATACCCTGTATAAACATTTAAGCAACTGTATAGACTTGGCTGAACCTGACCTGATCAAAACCAGGTCCTGCCAAAAAAACAAGCCACAGTGGGTGGACATCAAGTATAAATAGAATATATAACAAGAGGAAGAAACTGATGTGAGAGTGTATCCATTTCTATCCATCTCAACTGTGAGAGATGCACTTATATAGCCAAACTGGAAGCAAAGCTCTCTTCTCCCAAGACTGGACTAGATAGTCAAGAGGAGAAGGTAAACACTTGCACAACACCACACTCATCACATAGTCCCTCAAAACCTTCACCACCAAAACACACACATAGAAACACAAAACACACACCTACATTCATGGAGGCTCTCAATAAAAACATGCCCAAGCATCAGGGACATCCAAAGCATAAACGCAAGCAAACTCCACCCCCCCAACACAACTCAAATGGCACATAGCCCACAAACTCAGTGTGCCGCTCAACCACAGCCCATAAGGCATAACAACGTACCCAACACTCTAGTCATAGGTGACTCTATAGTCAGGCACATTAATGTTCCACTCACTAGACTAATCAAGGAGAAAGTTACTGTCAGCTGCCTGTCAGGTGCCAGGATCCGCCGCATAACGCATGCACTCAGGTCATGCCACAATAAGTACAAATATGACACTGTCATTGTCCATGTTGGTGTGAATGACCTGAGACATACCTCCCTGGACTACATGAAAAGAGACATGGAGGAGCTCTCCGATCTTGTATCCCAGGCAGGTATGACCCTAACCCTGAGTAGCATCCTGCCATCACCCAGAATGATACCACAGTACAAGGACAAAATGATTGACTTCAACAATTGGCTAAGCTTCTGGTGTCATTCTAAGGGGATCCAGTATTTGCCTGCCTGGGACGACATGATCGACAGACCACGATGCTTTGCCAGAGATGGCCTGCACCTGTCGCCCTTAGGATTCCAGATACTAGCTAAGGATGTTTCCACCCCTATAGTGCCTTTTTTATGCAAGGTTCAAATGACAAATTCACCACCATAACAGGTACAAGCAAGCAAAATCTGAGGGTAATGCTACTCAATGCTAGAAGTCTAAACCTCAAAATGCACTCACTCGAGGCACTCCTTAAAATGGAGAACACTGACATCTGTGCAGTGACAGAAACGTGGTTCAAAGCTCCAGAGAGCACCCCTGCATTACCAGGCTACAATTCATACCATACCTTTCGGCCACCTAACCCAGAACGAAGCACTAAAGGCGAAGGCTTGTCCATATTCATTAAGGATATCCACACCTCCAGGTTAGTTGCACAGCATAATGTATCCGAGATTATCCAAGTGCAAGTAACTCTGGGCAAGACCGCAATCCAAATTGTAGCTTGCTACAGACCCCACACCATGCCCCAGGATTCCCACTCCTCATTTCTTGATACACTGGAAAGTATTAGGGTACAACCCAACACCCTAATAATGGGCAATTTCAACTACCCCACCATTAACTGGGAAAACTACTCATGTACCATCTCTTTTGCTCATTGTTTGGCCCACACCTGTAGCATAAGCTTTTGGATGCTGAGGGGTTTTTTGATATATGAGTCCGCACGCATGTATTTCCTACATCGTGCTTACCACAGTCATAGTCTTATTTTGTTCACTCTGATTACCTCGGTGGATACCCCTTACAACCTCTCTGTTGTCAGCTGCAGCTTATCGACAGCGTTCCTTGCCTAAGACTAGCCTCCACGTGGTCTCCCACAACTTCTAGCTGGCGTTCTCAGGAAACTGTAGCTGTTTAAGACTTTTTTTATGCTTAAGTTTTTAATACTGGAATGTTTTTGCACACTGTTTCTTTTGTAAAGCTCCTGACAAATGCCTATCAGCTCCGTGCACATATGTACACAAAGTATGTAATATTTTGACCTTTACACATTGAGGCAATGCTATATTCTACCTTGTACCCCCCTTGGGATTCCTGTACTCATTGGCTATAGATGCATGGCTGTGAATGTTGTGTCCTGCCATTTCTCTTGAAGCTGCTGACTGCCTGTTACTCATATTGAAGAGTGGAACCTATTTAATCAGTGTGGTAGATCTCGCCTGCATAACTGTTATTTTAGATGTAACTGTTGCAAGGTTGTTATTGAAATCCCTACTGTGTTTTATGGGCAATCTAACTGAACCGCTTAATACAATGTGTCTTACAGTAGTCTGTGCACTGACCTGTTCGTTGATTTAAAGCATATGTACTAGCTATGTGGTACAAACTTCATTGACTAATTGACTTTTTTTTCCCCTTTTTCTCTCTCTACCTATAATATTATCAGACTGCACACCTGGGTTCCTGTCCTTCCCTAGCCAAAGAAGCCCCGTGGACATCATAATTAAGCACCATAATCCTGAATAGGATTTTACGTCCTCCCAAATAAGACTGACTTCCCAGAGTTGACCGTTTTGGAAAGTATGTCCTAATCTTGTACTGCTTAACATTACTCTCCAGGACATATTTGCTCCCCTACCAGGTTAACCAGCAGCCCCCCCCTCCAATTTTGACTTTAGATCCCTTCTCCTTCCCTCCTCTACTCGGCTTTGTCCTTGAAAAACCTCTCTCTCTACCCTGAGTTTATTTGTCTTGGTAAACTCCCTGCCTGCTCTGTCTGATATCCTTCCTGTCTTGGCCACTAGGTGGCACCCTTTACACTACTGCTCCCATAACCATTTTTTTTTAGACTATTCTACTACAACACACACACTGTCATTTCCAGTCCATATTTGACCTCTGCCTCTTGTTACTTCCCTCACGCCTGACTCCTCTACCTTACCCTCTACTATCACCTATCCCCCACTTACCATACAGTCTCCACAACCTTCTACTCTTGTGATCACCCTTACCTTTTCACCTGCTTCTCTCTTCTTGCCTGATTGTTTTTCTGCAACTGATCGTCTCACTTGCTCTTCCCCGCTCCGTTCGCTGCGCTCACTCCGCTCCCCACCCTACCCCCAATTCCCACCCACCCCCAGGGGCCCTACCTTTATAGTTATTTAGACACTCCCCCTATTAGCTAACCACCTATCCCTTTTCCGGTACACATCACCTTGCAATACCATACTCCAAGTCCTACAACCACACCCTCTCTCCACAATCTTATCTTACTACCTCACCCCACTCTACTATTTATACCACACAGTCCTATACTTGCTAAACTCATCTCACTAGTAACATGCCTTTAAACCTTAACACAATCTTTTTACTTCTCCTTCTTAACATCCTTCTCTATTACCATACTCTTACCTCCTATGAATATCTTATGCTTAACCAACCTCCTGTATTAGCCAAACACACCACATCTACACTTCCTCTACTTGAACAAGCACATATTAATATACTATCAACCTCTCCCTACCTTCCCCTCTCTACCACAAAGTACACCACTACAGATTCCAAACCTCTAAACGATTTTATCTAATACCCTGCAAAACCTAAAAGTATTTCAAGTCCCAAACACTATTATTAATACATGGTGACATCCACCCCAACCCTGGCCCCAATACTCTCATGAGCCACACCCACTCAAACCTGACTACTAACTGTTCTACTTCACCCTTCTCCCTGACTCTCTGTATTGCTCACCTAAATATTCGCAGCATCAACAACAAAATCACACAACTTCATGCCTTAATTGATTTCTATGCCTTTGACATTCTCTGTCTCACTGAAACTTGGCTTAAACCTAGTACCAAAGACAACGAATTCACCCCCAGGCTATAGTACCTTAAGACAGGATCGTCTTAATAAAAGGGAGTGGCCCTTCTATACAAATCCCACCTACAGGTAGCATTAATAAATTCCTTGCCCCCCTCCCTAACTAATGCTGAAATACTCTGTTCCAAGCTCCAAGTTAATAAAACCAAGGCTATATATATCATATGTTCTTACATCCCTCCAGGCAACAACATCAATACACTAGAAAATATCCTAAGCTGTGTCTCCAGTAACTTTCCACAAGAAACCATAATCTTAGGGGACTTCAATATTGACTGGAACTCCTGCATATCTCCCAAACCCTCCATTCACCTTAATCTCTTTAACTTTCATCAAACCATTAACTCCCTACTAGAATACACAAATCAACCCACAAACAAACCATTCTAGATTGGATACTAATTAACAACAACCGCCTCTCCTATAAAACAGGAATTCTCCCTGACAACATCAGTGACCATCTCCTGACCTTTATCTGTAAACAAAAATATAGCAATCCCAAGCTAGCTACCCGTACATACACAACAAAACAGATTTTAACCTAGCATCCTTTCAAAATGAACTCAAAGAATATAACTGGTCAACTCTAAAATACCTCCCAATAGGAAGCAGTAACCCATTTCAACAATACCTTCCTACAAATTCTACACCATCATGCCCCACCGCTTAATTAGACTAAGCTCCAAGGCTGCCCCATGGCTCTCACAAACTACTAAACAAAATATGAGCTAGAAATAAATTATGGAATAAATGGAGATCCACAAAACCCTGCTGACCACCAGAACTTCAAACACCTGAGAAACACCACAAAGAAACTTATCTATCTGGATAAAACAGACTATCACTTTAAATATCAACAAAACCAAAACCAAAACCCCAAACAATTTTGGTCAGGAATAAACAAATTACTCCGTCCACGGAATACCAAACCCTACCCCAGCTAGCCTAGCCCAAAGCCAACCCGACATAATAGCCAACACTTTCAATGACTTCTTCTCTCAAACTGTCGCCTCTCTGGCAAACACCATGACTCCCCCCCTATCCCTCCAAATGACCCCTACCCAAAACAACACCCCCATACTAAAGTTTCATACTGTCTCCACTACCTATATATGTAAATTACTATCTAAACTCAAACCTTGCACCCTTCCACGACAAACTACCAGCTGAATATCTTCAACTAGCTGCAACCGAACTAGCCTACCCAGTCTCCATCTTAATAAACAGAACAATAACTGAATCCAAAATCCCTTCCTGTTGGAAAATCTCCCATATCATTCCCCACCACAAAGGAGGTAACTCTAACTCTCAAACTTCCTATTGCCCTTCTATCTCCACTATCCAAAATAATGGAACGCTGCATACACCATCAACTCTTACATCATCTCTGCTTGTAGACTCACAACATGGGTTTAGGCCCTATCACAGTACTTCTACTGCCCTTCTCTCCTTCACAGACATAATAAACAAAAATCGTAACAACAACCTGTTCTCCTCTGCACTATTCTTAGACCTCTCAAAAGCATTTGATATGGTCAACCATCAACTTCTCCTCCACACTTTAGAATCCCTGTCACTTGACTCACTAGCACTACAGTGGTTTGATTCATACTTGACAAATCGAAAACAAGCAGTCCTTTGGGACAGCCATCTATCTTCTCAACTGGCCATTACTATAGGCGTCCCACAAGGGTCCATCTTAGGTCCCCTACTTTTCTCTATATTTATAAATAACCTACCCACTTCCCTCCCTACATCCACCTGTATACAGTATGCTGATGATTCTACTCTCATCTGCTCTGCTCCATCCCCAGTAGAACTACATTCCTCTACCCAATTGGTTTTCACAGCAGCAGAAAAATGGTTTCAACATATCTGTCTCCTCCTAAATCCCAAAAAAAACAAACTTCTACTCTTCACCCCAACCCTTAAATCCACTCCTATCACTTTTTCCATTGCGTCCTGCAATGGCACTATCATCAAACCTGACTTTTCCACAAAACTGCTAGGTGTCACCATAGACAATCAGCTAAACTTTGACTATCACATTGATTTAACTATCAAGACAGTAAATAAAAAGATAGGCAGACTTAAGCCCTTTCTTACTGCCACATCCCGAGTATCTCTTGCCCAAACTCACCTCATCTCCACACTACTGTATGCCTCTCCCTCCTTTATTAAGATATCTAAAGCTAACCTTCAGAAACTTAATCTAGCCTACCATAGCATTGCCAGATTTGCAACTGGCTCTCCATTCTACACATCACTGTCTTAACCTAAAGAAACTCAACTGGCTAGAACTTCCAAATCTAATACTCCTACAGCAATTAGTCATCACTTTTAAAATTCTACATTACCCCTCCAACACACCCATACTGAACAACCTTATCACACCTTATAAAAATCTTACCTCACTTCGTTCAGCCAACAAGCTCCTAGTAACTTCTATCAAATCTCATAATAAAGCAGGTGACTCCTTATTTGCAAACACTATCGGATCATATTGGAATAAACTTCCCACTGGACTGACCTCCCTAGCCTCATGTCACCTTTTAAAAACAGATTAGAAATCATTTACAAACTCACTGGCTATGCCCTTGCTCGAATCCTGACTGATAACTGATACACTACCTGCTCTCATAGTTAACTCTGTATATTATTTGTATCTTGCCTTTTCACAAAGTTTGATTCTTTTCTGTTTTAGTGACTTTGTTAAATTGTATAGTCTCTAGTATGATAGTGGAGCTTTCCTCCTCAACCCTGTGTAGAAAATATACATGTATCAAGCTACACAAGCCCGGTAATACTGTATATTCAATTTTACTTTACTTTTCTTTTGTCATTATTTTGTTTCTTTTACTGTTTGATTGATTGTTATCTCTATTACCTGTATCTGTTTAAACTGTAAAGTTATAGTATGATAGTGGAGCTTTTCTCCTCGGGCCTCTGCTGAAAATGGACATGTATCCAGCCAGACTAGCCCGGTTAACAAATGTAAAATAAAATAAAATAAATAAAATAAAATAAAAATTTCTAGAATTCATAAATTCCAACTCCCTGGATAAACTTTTCACAGCCACACCAGGGGCAGCAATATCCTAGACCTGGTCATTACCAACATGGGAAACTGGTGTTCCACACCAGAGGTCAATTCCTTGTTGGTCAGATCCGACCACAAGCTAATCAGCCTAGACATCCACATCCCACCCCCAATTAGGGAAACCATCATAAAAAACCTCTCCAAAGCCAACTTTTCACTTCTTAAGACAGAAGTGGCAAACCTCATGACACCCATGCAGGCGGACAATAGAGGTATGACTGCTGAATCCTACACAAATGCACTTTATAAGCACTTACACGAGTGCATGGATCATGCTATCCGTAATAGAACCAAGATGTTATCTTCCAAAAAAAGGAAGCCAATCTGGTGGTCCTCTGCCATAAACAAACTCTACAACAGAAAAAAGAAACTGTTTCAAAAAAAAGTAAAATCCCATGACTGGAGGAACTCCCTGATGAACCTCAGTAAGAAGCTGAGATCCCTCATAAAATCCTCCAAAGCTAGTTACGAAAACAAAATTGCCACTGACTCTAAAGACAGCCACAAAGCATTCTATAGCTATGTCAAGAATCTCAATGGGAACAGTCAGATCTGCTCTGAGTTACAGCACAATGGCACTAAATATAAAGAACCAACTGATATTGCCAACATCCTAGCAGATAGGTTCAGTGCTAACTTTACCCCCCTTCTCTCCCCCTAGAGGGCCCATCTCTATACCGGAAGAATGCAAAGTTCCTATAATCACGGCTGCACAGGTAAAAAACACACTCTCCAAAGCCAAGAACACAGCATCCATGGGACCTGACAATATCCCAGGCTGCATTCTACATGAACTACAGAATGAACTGGCACCCTACCTAAGTACCATGTTCAGTCATAGCCTCACCTCAGGCTTTCTACCCACTGAATGGCGCACTGTGACGGTTATCCCACTCCACAAAGGGGGAGCCACGAAGGACCCCGGGAACTACCGCCCCATTAGCCTGATGCGCCTGGTCTGCAAGGCCATGGAACATATCATCATGGAACTCATAAACAAAGACATTGGTAATCTCCAAACTCTGGACCCTACCCAGTTTGGATTTGTAAAAGGCAGTCACCAAACCCATAGATGAGGGTAAAATGGTTCACACAGCTTATCTAGATCTCGCCAAAGCTTTTGACACCATCCCCCACTCTGGAATTATAGATAAGCTCACTAAACTAGGTATAAATCCCTATGTCACAAGATGGGTGGCCAACTGGCTCATGGACAGTACCCACACTTTGAAAGTAGCGGATTCCAAATCCGACTTCAGACCAGTGACAAGTGGAGTACCACAGGGTTCAGTCCTGGGTTCTCTCCTGTTTGGTATCTACTTCTCTAAAGTGCAGGCTAACACAGAAGGTCTTTCGTTAACAAAGTTCGCAGATGATTGCAAACTAGGAGCCATAATCGAAACTCCTAACGATGTGGACAAACTACAAAAGGGCCTCACTGAGACAGATACCTAGTGTCAAAGCCATGGTCTGAAGCTCAATGCCAAAAAGTGTATTGTCATCCCCCTTGTTAAAAACTCTGTACCCATGAACTACCACATAGCTGGTAGTCTACTTAAATGTAATAAGAGACCCTGTGACACGGGTGGACAGTAGTCTCTCCTTGGATAATCACATCACCACAGTGGTCAGGAAATCCTTCTACATGGCTCATCTCATCACAAAAGGATTCTCATCCAGAAAAAAGAGGTCATTGTTCCCCTCTACTCATCAGTCATTAGACCCATTATAGAGTACAACGCTCCTTTTGGTATGTACCTCACAAGACATCTACAACAACTGGAAAGACCACAGAAATACCTCACAAAGAGGATTACTGGCCTCAAACCGATGCCCTACGCAGACCGTCTCAAAAAATTGCAGCTTTACTCCTTCGCATATCGCCTACTCAGGGGCGATCTCTGCCTAGCATACAAAGCTATGTCAAACCCAGAGCTATTTGACATGCTCCACTTAAAGAAATCCCAATCCCTCCGAGCTACACGCTCTAGGGACCTAAACCTTGTCACCACAATAAACAGAACATGCTGGAAGGATAGATTCCTGTCCCAGAGACTTCCCATACTCTGGAACAGACTACCTATCTATGTCAAACAGAGCTCCTCATTAGCACTCTTCAAGAAAAATCTTGATGATTGGATGGGAAATGGGAAATTCACCCCAGGGATCACTTCTGTGGCTCTGCTTGACAGGGGCACAGGAAAATAATTTTCTTGGGTGGCAAAAGCCAGGGTATATTTTTTGGCTAGGCTTATATAGGCCCTAGGGCCAATAGCCTAGTACCTACCTATGAACCTATGTCTGAGAATAAGAGATAACTGACTCAGCAGAAAAAGAATTCTCCCCACAGCTTGAACAAGCAAATCAGAAATATTGTAAAATCCTCTACAGGTAACGACAAAGCTAAAATAGCATCCCTAGCAAAGGATAATCATAAGACATTATTTAACTAAATCCAAAATCTAAAAGGGAATGTCCAGCTATGTGCCAAACTGGTAGTAGATGGTGCCACTCATACTATACCAGAGGAAATTGTCAATCTGCTAGCTGACAGATTTGTCACAAACTTCACCCCCCCGACCCCACTAGCCATACCCCAAAGCATACCTGACACCAGTCCTCTGCCTAGTATCTCTAGAGATCAGGTCAAATCTGCTCTCTCCAAGGCTAAAAACACAGCCTTAATGGGACCTGATAACATCCCAGGCTGCTTACTAAGCAGTCTAAAACAGGATCTAGCAGACCCACTTGGCATTCTCTTTAACCATAGCCTGAGTACTGTCTTTATTCCAGCAGAGTGGAGAACAGCAGCAGTAATCCCCCTGCACAAGGGCGGTCACCACCCAACTCTGGGAACTATAGATGCATAAGTCTTACCAGTCTCATCTGCAAGGCCATGGAAAGAATAATCATGGACCTTATCAACAAGGACATAGGCAACCTTCATAGTCTTGTCCCAACCCAGTTTGGCTTCGCTAAGGTTAGATCATGCTTATTAAACCTGGTAGACTTCTTCAAGAAAGTCACCACAGCCCTTGATGAAGGTAAGTTATCTTGAACAAGCCAAGGCTTTTGACACAATCCCCCACTCCTGTATCATTGAGAAATTCTTCCAGCTGGGAATTAACTCTTACATCACCAGATGGGTAGCCAATTGGCTCACTGACAGAACACATACTGTCAAAGTTGGTGACTCCACCTCTACCAGTAGACCCATCACCGGTGGTGTACTACAAGGATCTGTACTGGATTCTTTACTGCTTGGAATCTATTTCTTGGAAATCCAGGCTAAAGTACCTGACCTTTGGCTTACCTCGCTGATGATTGTAAATTGGGTGCAATCACTGAGACCCCCAACGATGTTAACATATTATAGGAAGGGCTAACACAGACATGTGACAGATGTCAAATCCATGGTCTAAAACTAAATGCAGATAAGTGTATTATTATCAGTTTGGCAAAGTGGAATTCCCTGTTAATTACAATATTGACAGCACCCCCCCCCCCAGTTCAAACCCAATGGTGCAAGACTTGGGAACACAGGTAGATAGCAATATAAACCTTGACCCCAACATTTCCAGTGTGGTAAGACAAACCTTCTACATTCAACATCTTATAAGTAAGGGCATTACATCCAGGTCTAAGGATGCTACAACTCCACTATAATTGACCCTCATTAGACCATTAATAGAGTATAATACTTCCTTTTGTATGAATCTCACCAGACACCTGCAGCAGCTGAACAGACCACAGAGGTTTCTCTCCAAGAAAATACAGGACCTCCAATGATGTACATGGATAGACTGAAAGCCCTGTTCACTGTACTCTGTATCTTATAAGCTGCTGAGAGGTGACTTGTGCTTGGCCTATAGAGCAGTCCCTAATGCTGTCCTAATGGAAATGCTGCACATCTGCAAATGGCACAAGAGTCACTCCCTCTATGGATCTTAACCTAGCCTATGCCATTAACAGAACATGCTTGACAGACACATATGTCTCCCAGAAACTGCTGCTCCTCTGGAATAAACTTCCAGTTCACATGACGCAAAGCTCCTCACTGATCCTAGTCAAGTACAACCTAGACAAATAGATGGGAGACCACAAATTCATCTTGGGGGTGGAACCCATGTCCCTCATGGACAGAGATAGTTGGTATTGACCACAGACTCAGTCTGCGAATTATGTCCACCTAATAAGGACAATTAGGGCAACTCAAGATTAACATATCTAAGCTTGTAAATGTTCTAGGCTTGCTAGCCTAGTAACCTCCTATGAATCTATGAAATAACATGGGAAGCACATAGGTGAAGCAGTTAGCATTGTCACCTCACAGCAAGAAGTTCTTTGGTTCAATTCTTGGCTGGGGTGCCTTCAGTGCAGAGTCTGTATGTCATCCCTTCATTCATGTGGGTTTCCTCTGGGTGCTCTGGTTTCCTCCCACATTCCAAAGGTTTCCATCTGGAACATTTCTGCCTGGGCCTCCACTGAAAATGAACTCTGTCCCAGTTGGACTTTCTTGGTAAATAAATAAAATAATTTATGGTATACCTGAAAAAGTATGAGGGAGACAATATAATACACTTCTTAACAACCTGGCAACATAAAACATTAAATCTACCTGAAAAGTTAATCTTTTGGAATTGAAAGAGCACATAGATCCCTAAGACCACCTTTAAGAATAGAAAACACCATCATCTTCAATTATAGTTAAATGTATGTCTTGCTTAGAAAAAGATCAAATATTAAAAACAACATGGTCCAGCCCACCTTTTAAAATAGGTGAACATGTAGTCAGATTTGATAATGATAATTCCTGAAAAGTAATAAGTAAAAGAAAATCTTGTTTACTACTAATCAAGGAAATTAAAAAGAACACCATTAAGGCCACTTCCTGCAAAAAACAGATTATTTTTTTCTTAAGGAACTAAAATATTTGACACATTTCATGAGGTATCCACTTTTGTCAACAAAAGTAAAATCCTTAATAATGGTAAAGAAATATATTGGAACAGTATATCCTACAACAGAGTGAGCTGAATTCCTGGAAAACTGCTTGTAAAATTAAAACGCTTACAACAAGTGAATTGTATTCTCTGATTGCAGAAATGTTATTTTCTGAAGCAAAAAAATTATCTTTAAGTAAAACGTTTGCATTGGATTTCAGTGAAATATTTAATATATTTCATTTAACTAAAATTATAAATGTATTTATAAATGTTAAACAAATACTTCCTGTAAGAGAAAGTCATTATATTATAAGCAATAGAATTGATAACTTTAGTACTATGTAAGTTAATCATTTTATTTTATTTGTTTAACTTTGCTTAGAATGTGCATTGCTGGGTTCACTTTATGCCAGGTCTAAATAATATACTAATTAAGAGTATTAAAGTGCTGATGATTTTATTTTCCTTGTTTCTGTGTAACACATCCCTTTCATATTTCATTTATGAAGCAATTAAGACTTAAAAAATCTTGAGAACAAAAGACTCTTCCAGTTATGTCAGAATGCTGGATTTTTGCTTGCCTTGCTTCTCGACTTGAGTTGTTCTGAAGAAAATCTAAATCAGAGTTCATCATTGTTGTCTACGCAAACAGGACTTTTACTTTTCTTTCTCTTTTCAATTATACATGTGAAAAAAAACTCTTTGTGTAGAAGTGAAGAATTATTAAAAAGAAAAAAAAACTATAGTAATGTTTTATTTTGAACTGTTCCTGACATATAATTGCTTATAAATTGCTGAATATTGATAGCTTATGTTATAGTGTTATTAACTCTAACTATATACATTAATGGAAAGAAGTAAAGTTAGATTTTGGTACTGATTTGAAAAGTTTAAAAGAATTAAGAAGAATTAGAACCTTACCATTGGAATTAGCAACTGCTGTGTGCTGTGAGTTGTAATTTTCACATGCAGTATTTAAATTCCAATGTCAGGATATGAAGCTTAGATCAGAATAGCAGCTCATAATGGCTAAAAGCACACATTCAATTGAAACAAGCAGGAATTGTTTTATATATACTCAAGCTTGCTTGCAATACTAGAATTATTAAGAAAAGTAGACATATCATAAATAATATACATATGCACATGGAATAAAATATCTGCTATGTAAGATTAATAAAAGAACAATATCAGTATGTTAAGAAATATATATATATATATATATATATATATATATATATATATATATATATATATATATATATATACTGTAATCTCTAATAGAAAGTGGATGGTTAAATAGCTCTTTAATGGGAGATTTTAATGGGAAGGAAAAGAACTAAAATATTTACAAATAAAAATCTATCAAGATATAAGTTAGATTACTGATAATAATTTTGAAAAAAATGGAATGAGTGTTTTTTTTTACTTTCAAAGATAGGTTAGTACTTATTAAAATGATTATATTGTCCACAATTATATAGATATTGCATTTGATAGCTTTAATACCCAACTAAAAACTTTTAAAGAAAATGAAAAATGTTAACTTCATTCTTATGGTATCCTTAAAAGATGAGAATTGCTTATATAAATCATTTAACATGAGAATGTTGTGCTGTTTGTTTCCCAGATGTAGAATCTTATTCTAATGCCACAAATTTTAACTCTATTATACTCTGGATAAACTCAACTTATACTAGTCAATGGAAAACCATTCATGAACAGATTTTACTAAATTCTTATAAGTTTATCGAATATGATAAATTAGAAATAAATAATCCTTTCATCTGGTAAATAAAATTTATCTTAGAAGGAAATTAATTTCAATATTTAGATTCTGCATATATGAAATCAATTCTTAAAACAGTTAAGAAATATGTTTTTAAAACTCCATTAATATAAAAATGAAAACCTCTAGATTTAAGAAAACTCAGAACAATGTTAAAATGAATTTACTAAAATGGAATTGATTAGTATTATGATCTGATTGCTTTGAAAAAGGAAAAACTAAGTCACCAGAATATTTATTGAAAGATTAATTAAGTGAATTTGTAGATAATATTAGTGAAGAGGAGCAGACCACTATTCCTCTATTATATGAATATATGAATACTATCATTGAGGGTAAATTGACCTACAAAGGAAGCTTGTCCAAGTTTTATAAGTTAATTACGAATAATAATAATGATTTTGATGCAAAATTCTGGAACTCTTTAGATAATAGTGGGTTGAGCGACTCAATAAATGGTAAGAATAAAACTTTGTTAGTTAAATCAGTTAGTCAAACTTCTTCAAATTTATACTGGAACATTTTATGTGGAAATATATACAAAATCCCCCCAGATTCAATAAACTCCATGTACATTCTGTGCAGAGCCTACACAGACTGTTTTCATATACATGATATTGCTCTTCACATGACATTGCACGATGCATATTAATGATGTGTAGTGCACGTAAGCATGTTTTAGCGGTTTGTACCAGTGCTGCTAGCAGCAAAACCTGTAATATGAATGCGGATTGTACCCCCCAAGCTTGTAGTGAAAGAAATCTGGATAAAGACTAAAATGATGGGGGGACAAAGGGCCAAAATAGGGACAGCTTTAACATTATTGTTCTTATAAATGCAGAAAGTAGGTAGATAAATAGGATTTGTGTTAGCATGCATTTTCTGAAGGATATGAAGTATGAAACTGAAATATATGTTATTATGTATTGACTTCAATCTTCAGTGATTTTCCAGAAAACCATACATTTTACAAGGAATAGCCTGAACATATGATGCAGATATCTATATAGTCTGCACAGTTTTGGACAGTTGGGAGGTATAATGCCAATTCCATTTCCGTGTAAGGTTTCTGGCTGTGAAAGTGGATTGTAGGACAGCATGGCAATTGCTTTTCCCTTATTTGAGTTTTCAATTTTTAAAATTTGTTTGGGGCAATGCCATAGATTATTTTTCTTCATTGCAACTATGTCTCCAATTTTTTTTTTTTTTTTTTTTGACGCCAGTGTTTGTGCAATGTGCCACTTAACACAAACATGTTTGGCTGTGCTCACATGATTTGTATGCACAAACTGGAGGAATGGACTACCTGGGTTGCAGACAGGACCCAGACAGCTACAAACATAAACCAAATGCATTCAGTTAATACTATTGGCCATCGCACAAACATGGTAGACCTAATTGCACTGAAATTAACAGTGAGAACTTTACAACAGATATTATGATAGGGCATATGTCAATAATCTTACGGCAGCAGGTGTTAAGTGTAGCTGTAGAGTGCAGATGGTCGAGGGTTCTAGTACAGGGTGTGCAGATTTTTTTGTTTTACTGTTTTGAGATTACAGACTATAGTAATGAAGTGCAACATATGCAACTGTTTTCTCAACCTTCTTGTGATGATAGCTGTAAGCATAGGAAAACAGCAGACATGGTCCATCTGACTAGCATATTTACACAAATGTGTGTATACCAAATATTCTTGAAACTGCAATGCTTAACATCACGCATAGTGCCCGGTAATGGGCACCCTCGTCTATACAGTTTTTGTGCAATGATAAGTGATGTGCAGCATTTTCCATTGTTGCAAAACCAAGATGTGCTCACTCTCAGTAAGTGCAAGATGTGCAAAAGGTGGGAAAACATCAGGATACAAAATGCAATTGGCAGGAAATGATCATTCTACATTGAGCTTGAGCTATGGCAGATATGTCTGTTGTTGCTAGTGAGGGACTGTGCTTCTGAAAGCAGAGGTGAGGTGTTCAGGAGTCCAAAGTCTTTACTGGACTCCTAGATAAGGAGCATGGGCCCTGTATGCTGCAGCAGGACTATTTAGGCACAAAAAAACAAGTCTGAAGCCTGACATAGTATTGCCATGGCTTTGAACAGTGGTATCCCTTGCAGTGGTGAACAATCCAGACATTACTTTGACAACCTCCAGAGGAGGAAGTGGAATACCCTCGACCATTGGATCAGGGAATTTAGTGCAGGGGACACAACACAGATGTGTATGTGTTAATTTCATTTAATAATTGTAAGAGTTAAAAGCTGAATATAGCCAAAACTGGTATTCGTAATTGTATTCTGTTCTGTTCTGCTTTTTCCACAGCTGCCACAGAGCAAGCATCGAATGTGAGGTCCCATGCAACACATTTGTTAAGGATGTAAGAAGCATGTAGTATGTATACATCAGAACAGTACTGTTCTAAATAGTGATTTAATAATAATAATAATAATAATAATAATAATAATAATAATAATAATAATAATAATAATCATAATAATAATAATTATAATAATAATAGTAATAATAATAACTTTAGTAGTAATTTAGAAGCATTAAAAGCTAAGGACAGCTTAGTTGGTATTTAATACAGGTGTATCAAATTTATCATGCATATCTCAATTGTAAAGAAAATTATGCATGCCTTTGTCTGAAGCACAAGGCAACAGTTCTGTATTCTCAAATAGATGTGAGCATGCATCTTTAAACTGTAAAAGGAAACTATGCATGTGGTAGCCTGTATGACAAAATAACAGTACAGTATTAGACAATAGTCAGTGGTTATGGGTTCAAAAACCACACTTCCAAAATATACAATACTGGGAGGTTTTCATCATTATTGCAATGTAACTTCAGACCTCTATAGCACTGGCACAAATGACCTTCTGTAAACTGTAATCAGTATAACTAGAACACTCTTATGTGCAGTATATGCACACATCAAGGACTGGTGGCTGCATTCTGTACTATAATATCCCTCTGTTATGACCTAGGTAGTCTTAAAAGTAATGAAGACATTTGCTAGGATTTAGTATTGTTAAAAGTAAAGGTAACAAAATAGAATCAAATAATTGTATCAACACTTTGTATGTCAGATATGAAGTTACTAATGTTCTCCCTTTTTCTCTCTCACCCTAACCATTATCTCCTTTCTTTTTTTTAATTTTTTGCTTTTCTCCACAGCACAGTAGGGTAGGTCTGTCCCATGGGATCCTCCTACCCCCACTCCATTGGGTACAGCGCAGCTGCCCAAAACCTCCAGTGTGCCACCTGGCAGCAACCCCTCTGCTGCCCCTGCACTACCTGGCCCCTCAGGTAGTTCTACCCCAGAGGATATGGGAGCAGTGACAGTGGTGCTGACTTTATCACCCAAGAAGAGCTGCCAGGGATGATGCCTAGGACTGTGCACCACACTTTACACACCTATTGAAAAATTAATTATCAATGTGCTGCTTACTGTGCCGGAACCAAAGTTTTCTTAAGACACTATGCTTTGTTAGTCTAGTTATAGTTGCATTCACAGTCTGTTGCACACAGAAACTTGTAGAACGTACACTGATAAAAGAATATACTTTGCAACACAACACTCTGTTACTTTAAGAGCAGCAACAAATAAATACCTTATTCTTATAACAAACCACACAGACTATTCTTGCAGCTTTAGTTACACTGTACCACTTTACTTCTCGATCAGCATAGAAGATAATTATCCTGTGCATTACCTCAGAACAATTGTGTTCCTACCAAAGTACCTCTAACAATTTCATCTGTTACAGTCTTTTTATAGTGTTTATAGATCATGTTTTTCTTCTTGGTATTCTATTTTGGACTTTGGGCAGGATTCACGAAGGCTTGCACGGAGTGTAAGAGACGTGCAACACTCCATGCAAGCCTCGCGATCCAGGAACAGCCCTAAACTCCAAGTAAGAGACCAGCTAAAACGTCTCTTACACGGACTGGACGTGGACATGCTAAATACCTCACTTGCAGCCGAAAGGTATGCAAATTAGGTATATTAGTGATCCACGAAGCAGAAACCAGTCCGTGTAAGAGACGTTTTAGCTGCAGAAATGTACTCAGTTGACAACTGAGTGCGTTTCTGCAAATTCCACAACAGAGCCATGTCAGCTCCAAAAAAAGGGTGCATATGACTCAGGCAGCATGCCGATGGCTAAATATGTGGCCATTGGCAATATAACCCGATGCCAAAATATTAAAAATATAATTTTTTTTTTGGCGATCGCCGATGTTTAAACCCAGCGCAGTCCCGTGCAAATGGGCTGCGCTGTATAAAATCATAAAAAAGAAGGTTATAAACCCACAAATGTGGGTTTCATGCAATACATGGAATGACAATGCAGGGACCAGCAGACCAAAAACAACATGGCCACCGTGTAGTGGTTGCTAAGGGGGGAAGCTGAGTCTAAGACATGTAATTAAGCATTAGTAGGCAATCTCATGTAAATGAGGGTTAGGATACTGAATCTCACAGTCACATAGCAAATGAGCACAGTCTGAGTAGTGTAAGAGATACATAAGAGGGAGGAATAGAGTAGGAGATAGGTGACATCACAGGGGGGAATGGTAGAAAGAAATAAAGCTCATTGGAGGCCAGTGTAACATGACAGACAACAGACACAGATCATGGAAAGAGGTGTGCCACTAGATAAGTCATGGAAAGTCAGGAAATGGAAGGTGTACACTGTTACTTACACCAAAGTTTCTTGCTGGGCGTGCATGCGCATGTGTGCACGCCATGAAGCGTGAGTAGGGCAGTGTGCGCACGTGTAAGGCAGACTGAGCATGTGGGAGCGTGTTGGGAGATGTTTAACACTGTTTGCGCTGGTGTGCGCGCGTGTAGAGCAGGCTGAGTATGTTGGAGGCTGTTGGCAGACGTGTAACAGTGTTTGCGCAGGTGTACGCATGTTTTAACCCGAATAAGTAGATTCTGAACCATGTAAGCACGTGTGCGCTCATGTAAGCCACTGTGAGCGTGTTTCTGATGGTATGCACGTTGCTCCCCCCTGTGGAAACAGAGAGGAAAAAGGAAGCAACAGAATTAATAGGAAGCTAGCAGGGATAACTGCTGAAGCTAGCAGGTGAAAACAATTAGAAGCAGGCAATTACACAGGCAGAATAGTAGCCCAGCCCAGCACTTAAAACTCTGCAAACAGTAGTGCAGGATGTTTCTCTTAAGAGACCCTGCAAGACAGGAGTAAGCTAATAGAAGTGAAAACTGAAAAAGCGTAACTCAGAGCAGAAATGTTAGGGGCTGCCATAGCTGTCATAATGAGACATAGACGACTTGCTGAGGGTGGTGACAATGCAGATGGTGCCAGACAACCCACAGTGAGGAGACGGAGAAGAGTGTACAGGCCCAGGGTCACCTACTACGGGTTACATGAGCTGGAGATAGTAGAGCGCTATAGAGTGGACAGAGAGCTCCTGCAGCAAATTGTTGAGATGTGCAGGCCACGCCTCACACACAGTACAAACAGAGGGGAACCCATCCCAGTGGAAACCAAGGTGTGTGTTGGCCTAAGAATACTAGCAACAGGTACCTTCCAGAGACCAACTGGCGATATGATGGGGATATCACAGGCATCAGCGTCCAGGGTACTGCACCAGTTCCTGGTTGCCATGTCAGCACATGTCGGTGATCATGTATATTTCCCCAATGCCCATGAGGTATTGGCCAGCAATATGTGTCTCTTCCAGCAAATAGCGGAATACCCTGAGGTAGTGGGTGCAGTAGACTGCACACACATACGCATCAAAGCACCAGCCGGTGAGCGGGCCTACATTAACCGCAAGGGCTTCCCCTCCATCAACTGCCAGGTTGTGTGTGATGCCCAAGGCATAATAATGAATGTGTGTGCTGGCTTACCTGGGAGTTACCATGATTCACACATCTGGCATTTGACGCAGCTGTACCAGACATTTGCCAATGGGGACATCCCACACGGACACCTAGTGGGGGATGCAGGTTATGCACTGGAGCCGTGGCTGATGACACCCATCAGAAACGCACACACACCTGAACAGGAACGCCATAATAAGGAACACGCACAAACACGTAATGTAATAGAGCGTGTGTTTGGGCTGCTCAAGTCACGGTTCCGGTGTCTGGACACATCTGGTGGAGCCTTGCAGTACTCACCAACTACATGTACCCAAATTGTCATGGTATGTGCTATGCTACATAATATGATCTTGTGAAAACAGCTGCAGCAGGACCAGCATAGGGCCGGGCCAAACAGCCCCCCACCATTGCCAAGGCCATCACAGGCAGAGCGTGACTTGGAGGAGGAACAACCTGAGCCTGCCCCAGTAGGCAGAAGGAGGCGTGCCCAGTATGCCCTGGCCTTGGCAAAGAGGCAACACATAGCACATACACTGGCTCAGTAGGAACCCTGGGAATGATATCCCCTCTGACTCACTCAAATAATAACATGGATGCCTAAAATGACATGACCTGCTCACAAACATGTACAGGGAAGTGTAATATGCGCATCCGACAGAGGCAGCCCTGCAGCACCACCTGAGCCATGAATGCCATGTGTTAAGTAATGTAACACCATGTACTATATGCACACATGAGCACCCTGACTAACATCCACCCTCACCGAGCATGAAGCCACAAAATGACGATGGGATGATCAAGTGCAATAACTGGCTGAAGTAATGCAGTTAGTCAAAGGGGAGCCAATGTGTTTCAGGCTGGGAAGACATGCGGAGCATGACATGATGCACCACCTGCTAGGGGTGGCGTGCACCTATCATGCCATGCCCCATGGATACTGGCAAAGGCTGTCAGTACCCACAGCATGCCCTGAATAGGTAAGTCTCAAAACACAAACCCACCTTCATAGGTTCTGCAAGGGATAGGAACCTAGATGTAATGCTACCCAATGACAGATGTCTAAACAGCAAGATGTGTGCAGTGTAAACGCACACAGTATGGAGAATGTAGATACCAGTCCTGTAATAGAGAACTGGGTCAAGGCTCACATCAGCACCCTAACACTACCAGGTCACACCTCATACTGTGCTGTACAGCCGGAAAACATGGAACAAGCTACAAAAGGAGGGTGACTAGCAAGAAATGGCAAGGATAACCACACCCCCATGTTGGTACCACAACAAGAAGCAGCATGGATTAGCCGTGGTCAAATACCAATGGCTAAAACCGCCTCCCAGTATATAGCCTGCTGCAGACTACTGTCCTAATACCAGGAACTGCACCTGGCCTATGTCGGAATACATGAATATATCAAGCCCCCCAAACCACATTATATTGCTTGACTGAAAATACCCAGACATACACCGGGAGCATTATACTAGCACCAACACAGTAGGAGAAAATTTCCCAGAATCTATAAACCAAAATGCCCAGGAACAATGTACCACTCCCACAAGAGGGGTAAGCATACTGGATGTGATAATCAGCAACATGTGAACTGGATGGCAAGATGAGAAGTGTACCCCTCACTGGTAAGACCAGACCATAGAGTAATCACACTGGACATACACATCCTGACCCCAGTCCCTGGCCAGAATACCACAGTGAAAAACATGTGTAAAGCATAGGTAGCAGCCCTCAAAACCGATGTTGAATCCACAAAAGGCCCTGTGCAAGTGCGGAATATGGGACACACCACAGAACATGTTATACAGGCATTCCATGAACACAGCCAGGAATGCTTGGCGTATGCAATCACAAAAAAACAACAACACACAATGCCATACACGCAGGCATCTGGCATGCTGGACTCCAGCCATTACCAAACCATGCAAGAGAATGAGGAAGCTACCACATGATAGAGCAAACATAAAAAGGGAAGTAATCACTGACCAGTAGTATGGCAATAACATATGTCCACACATACAATCCACTAAGTCCAGCCACAACAAGTAGAATCTGTGAATCCAGAGGCAATGTGACACCAGTCCCAAGTACACAGACAACCACAACACCCCCCAATAAATACAAATATATGTGATAGATGCATCCATGTATCCAAACCAGAGGTTGAGCTCCACCAACTCAGTACTGTCATAACTAGTCAGGAGGAGAAGGTAACCACATACACCACAAACCCAGTCCCACATAGACCTACCACAACTGTAAACCAAACACATAAACACAGACAAATATTCCCAGAGGCCTTAATTACAAACAAACCACACCAACAGAAGCCTCCAAAGCAGATCACAAGCAACCACAACCTTCAAACATAGCACATGTAATGAATAGTACGCAAAGCTGGTGTGCCAAACAGTCACAGGCCAGAAGGAGAAACAACATGCCTGATACAGTCGTAATAGGTGTCTGTATAGGCAGACACACTGCTGTCCCACTCACCAGACTGAACAAGGGAAAGGGTAGAGTAAGCTGCCTGTAGGCTGCCACAAAATGTCACATAACACAAGTATGCAGGTCACCCCAAAGCAAGCAGAAATATGATGCACTCAATGTCAATGTTGGTGTGAATTACCTGAGATATACCTCCCTGGTCAACATGAAAAGAGACATGGATGGTCCCTCTGAGTATGTACCCCAGGCCGGTATGACACTGGCTGTGTGC
The DNA here is from genome assembly GCF_019279795.1 of Protopterus annectens. NCBI lineage: Eukaryota > Metazoa > Chordata > Ceratodontiformes > Protopteridae > Protopterus > Protopterus annectens. The sequence continues at coordinate 1,370,668,384 of NC_056743.1, forward strand.
AACATCCAACCCTTACTAAGAATGATGCCACAGTACAAACACAGAATGCTCATGTTTAACAGCTGGCACAGTTACAGCTGTCACTCCAAGAGGGTCTAATGTCTGTCTGCTTGAGATGTCAAGCATGACAAGCCATGCTGCTGTTCCAGGGATGGCTTGCACCTGTTACCCGTGTGCGTCTGAATACTGGATAAGGCCTTTGCCGCCTCCATAGAGCCGTATGTAGGCAAGGCCAAAAAGACTACCCACCGCCCTAGAAAACATAAGTGGTAGGAAACATAAGGGTAATGCTGACCAATGCCAGATGTGTAAACTGCAATATGCATGCCCCTGAGGCACTTCCCATTATGGAGAACATCGATGTCTGTGCAGTGACAGAAGCCTGCTGCAAGCCTAGTGATAGCACACCAGCACTACTAGGTTATACCACATATCATGTGTTATGGCCCCAACACCTGCACCAAAACATCAAAGGAGGGGGAGTATCCATATGCAGCACAGACACCCATATTGCTAGGTAACTGACAATGCCCAAAGCAGCGGAGACCACCCATGTGCACACAACTGTAGTCAAAACTGCTGTACAGTCTGTAGCATGCGACAGACCACACTCTCACACACAAGAACTCCACCCAGACATCCTGAAGACACTGGACAGTATGAATGTCCCACCAAATACCAGACAAGGTACACACAAATTACCACATAGGTTTCAAACCATTATGTATGCAAGGGGTAATCAGGGACCTAGGGACACAGGTCAACATTAATCCATCATGTGGCACCCACAATGCCAATGTGGCTATGAAGATTGTCGATATTGGACATCGTATCATGAAAGGATTCACATCAACATCAACAGAGGTCACTGTGCCGCTGTACTGTTCCCTTATCAGACCCATAATCTAGTACAATGACTCATATGGGATGTACTGTACGTGACACCTGCAGCGATTCAGAAGACCTCATAGTTACCCCACCAACAGGATAAAGGGTGTGAAATATATGTCATATGCTGCCTGGCTGTAGACACCCCAGCTGACTGCAGTCACAGACTGCCTACACAGAGGCATTGTATGTCTGTTGTACAAGGCCATGTCCAACACAGGAGTAATGGACATGCTCCACCACAGGAAATCAAAGCCATTGGAGCTGTGAGAGTCACAGATGTCAGCCTCAACACATAATGAAATAAGATGTGCTGGAGGGACAGATACATAACCCAGAGGCTCCCCACACCCAGAAACAGGATCCCAATCCATGGTAGGCAGAGCCCCTCACTGACACCCCTCAACAGGAATATTGCCAAGTGGATGGATGACCGTACATGTATACTGGGGGTCCTCACTGTGTCACGACCAGACAGAGGCAGTGAAGAACTTCATAAATGGCCATAATTGAACATAGCAAGGGGTGGCGAAAGACACACACACTCTGGCTAGGCTTACTAATGGCCTAGGGTGTATAGCCTAGTATGAACCCATGAACCTATGAAGATACAAAACGTACAGGACACTAAGGATAATCAGAAGGGTTACCCAACTGATGGTAGGAACCATGTTGGGCATCCACAGATATGCTCCGAATCACACAGATATTACAAACAACATACCAAACACACACACATATTGCTAACATACAACTTGTCAGGTGTAGAGCAAACACCTCCCCCAGAGTGCAGTGCAAACACCCCCCCCCCGAGTGCAAACTACCTATCCCAGCAGACTGATGGCCCCTTGACATTGCAGATGCTGAGGTAACAGCCATCATCTGCAAAGCAGAACACACAGCAGCAAAGGTATGTGATGGTGTCCTGTGCTGAGGCCAACATGGACTCCAAAAATAATGGAATGCCAAATCACACTACTGCCCAATGTCAGCCTTACCACAGGATATGTACCCAAAGAGCAGTGTACAACAACAGTGGTCCATCACAACAAAGGTGTTTCCTGAATGGATACTCCAAACTACGACCCCAGGAAACTGACAAGCTTGTTCTGCACAGCTATGGAAAGGATCAGTATGTACCGCAGACAGAAGGCTATTGTGGACCTACTGATACTGGACCCTACACAGTGTGGCTGTTGTAACTGCAGAACCTGCCCCTAAACATGTCTGACCCATTTGAAGCAGTCATTAAGGTCATTGATGAGGGCAATGTGGTCCACACAGTGTAGCTGGACTGTGCACATGCTTCTAGACAATACCGTATGAGTTCAGTATGGATATGTTCACCAGCTTAAATATATATACCCCTATGTCAGTAGAGGGGTTGCAAACCAGACCAAGGACAGAACTGACATGGCCAGACATGCCGCATCCATGTCAGACTACAAATCAGATATGAGTGGCATCCCACAAGGCCTGGTCTTGCCCCCCCACCCCCGTTCTGTATATATGTCCCATAGGTATAGGTCAACATGGAAGGACTGTGACTGAACATGTATGCAGAGGAGTACAAACAGCCCACCATATCTGACCCCCAGCTGGCACAAGCAAACCACAAAAGGGCCACCTACAAACAGACAACTGGAGCCATAGCCATGTCAGCAAGCTAATTGCAGAATTGTGTATAGACAACCACCGTGGATATACAGTAAGTGCCCACAAATTACCACACAGGTGTTAACCCATGAGGTACCTAACATGTAATGTGAGACCTGGGTACAAAAGGTGATAGATATCCTGCACTGGACAGACATGTGGCTGTAGTGTTCGCAGAAACATATACTATATACCCACCCAAACATGAAGGTTGGCAGATGTAGATAAGGGGAACTCACTGTGGCTCTGCAGTCATCCTCCATCAGCGTCACAAGTGACTACAATAGCCCCTGTGGGATATACCGAAGCAGACACCTCGATCAACTGTAAAGTCCACAACAGTACCCCACCAGGAGTAGCAAAGAGCATGAACAGATGCCATGTGTTGCCTGAGTAAACAAACTGCAGCCCCACACACCGCCATACTGCCCAGCTACAGGAAAGCTGTGCCTGATGTATGAAGCCATGTCCAACCTGGAATGAATGAACATGTTGCACCTTGTACAATCTGAATGGCAGTGAGCTATGCACATGAGAGACCTGAACCCCAGCACTGATATAGATAGGACAAGCTGTACAGAATGATCCATAACACAGAAGGCACCCCCACTCTTCAGTAAACTCCTGGTACAGGTCAGCCAGAGAGTCACATATCGACAACCCTCAAGAGGAATCCTGATGATTGGATGGGAGTTGGTAGGCTAACCCTGGGTATCACTGTTATGTCAGAGGTAGATGGAGGCACAGTATACTAACCATGACATATGTCATGGCAAACTCCAGTTACAATGTGTGTCGAAGGACAAACACACCCTGTGACTAGCATCAGAAATGGCCTAGGGAACATTGCTAGTGTTTGCCAATGTCCACCCATGTTGTGGAATACACTAGCAATGTTGGATGAGCCTGGTGTAGGTAGTGCATATCTGAACATATTGCAACATGGTCATATGTGCACAACTGGCCCCTACACAGTCTGTTGTGCTCACTATGAAGATGTCAAGCAGTCATAGGACTAAAGCCAAGGATACTGTCCACCACAGTGAAAGTACTGAACCAGTACACTTTACGGTACTACAGTGTTAGGTCATTATGAAAGTATGTTGAGAACTGTCTGCAAAGTATCCCATGCAATCCCTGCAGGCACAGTATAATCCCTGTTGTTGCAGACACAAAGCAGTTGGCCAGTTAGTACACAACATGACACCCAACACACAACCATAAACGTGAGATATTGTTGAAGTTCACACACACCCAAATATGTGGTGGACTTCAGAGTGCAACATATGGAAAGCTCACACTGGGCATGCTCGCACACTTTGATAAATGAGGCATATGTCAGACAACATGCCATTGAAAGGCTGAACTGGGCATGCTCACACACTTAGGCCATATCTCCATTTAGCAGTTGGCCACACATATCTGGTATTTGTATGTGTCAGTCCAGGAACCAACCACAACACAGCAATCAGCCCAGTGCACACAGTAAATGACTACAGAGACATAAGTGATATAGTGGATCGCCGTCATATGCAAACATCTTCCACAGATACACAAGTTGGTCATAGGAACAGGGAATACTATGGCAATAAAGACCTGCAAACAGTAGAACAGCACAACAAATATTGTGCATCCGACAATTGAACATATGTGTGTAGAGGTCAATACTAGGCTTGTTGCCCTAGGGAATGACAGCTCAGCCAGAGTGTGCTTGGCATCTGCATCCCCAGGACAGTAGGCAACTTTGCCACTGTAAAGTAGGTCACAGAAGGAAACATGTGAGGCTAGTGAGCTGTGCCTCTGTCAAGCAGGGGCACCGTGGAGGTCCCAGGGATGGAATGTGCTAAGACACAGCCATGTTGTTGGTGTGTGCTGTGAGAGGGTTGCTGAGGATCTCTGACAGTAGGTGTCCGTCAATAACAGACTGAGGGGAGCCCTATCTGCATTCTCTGGATGATTCCACTGTCAACACTGTGTTGTAATGAGTATGTGTGAATGAAGTGCCATGCTGGAACTGTTCACAGATGTCCTCCCTCTGTGGGCTACAGCTCTGCAATGTATTAGGTCACTCTGTCTGTTGTCAGGCATATATGGCTGGTGTACAGCTGACAGGTGTCTTGTTGTGGAGCAGTCATGGGTATATGTGGGATAGCATGACCAATGCAAACCGTACACATGCTCATAGAATGCAATTGTCAAGGATTATGCTGAGTGGCCAGTATAGTCCCCCAGCATGGGTCCTTTGAAGTCGTCCACCCCAGTCTGCACAATTGTAGAGTCTGCTTGTGCTAAATACAGTTTGTGTGCAGTGACAACCTTGCCTGGGGGTGGAGATGGGATATGGATGTCCAGGGAAAGGTGGGTATGGTCAGATATCAACAATGGTGGTCTATTTCTGGTGTGGAACAGTGAGTACCCAAGTTGCTGATGGACAGGTACAATATGTATTCCCCCATGTGGCTATGGTGTGTGGTTCTGCCATAGCATATGGACCCACAAATTGTAGTGGCTGTAGGGTAAAGTGGTAGAGGCCTGAGTAGTTCTCACACACAATATGCCTGTACCTGATGTTAACAACTGGAATGGTGTATGTGAACACCTGCATATCCTGGCACTGTTCCCAGGGAAGCTAAGTGTGTGTCCTGGATGTGGGTGTGGTGTTCTGGACTGGTTGTGTTGTGTGTTACAGGTCCTGTGGTCCCAAAGCATGGTATAGAACATAACCTGCCAGTGCGATGTGCATATCTGACCCTGACGTAGGTGGCTGCAAATGCATATATATGCTATCCCCCACCTGACAGGTAGTACTACATGTACATACCTCTGTAGAAATAAAGATGTCAGCACCCTATAAATACTACAGGTGCAGAACAGATGCCCAGTAATTCGGATAGTGCGCTCTGCTAATGCGTTTCCCTCAAGTGTCATAATATAGTTAGGTAGGGGTTCGAATCCTGCAAATGCTGTGTGTGTGTGGGTGGTTGAGTGGGGTTTGTGTGTGTGAGAGGGAAATGTCCCTTTTGGCAACTGGGAAAACACACTACAGGATGCACATTCCCCTTTCTAAACACTGATGATGTCAGCACCCTATAAGTACAGCAGGAGAAGGAAAACCTCCCAGTAATGCGAATAGCGCACTCTGCTAATGCGTCCATCTCGAGTGTTATAACATAGTTAGGTATTTGAATCCTGTATATGCTCAGTGTGTGTGGAGGGGGTTAGTGTGTGTTCAAGACTGTTTGAAAGAAGTATCCCTTTTGCCAACTAGGAGAATACACTGCAGGATGCACATTCCACTATCTAAGCACGGATGATGTCAGCACCCTATAAGTACAGCAGGAGAAGTGAAACCTCCTAGTAATGTGAATAGCATGCTCTGCTAATGCATCAGTCTTGAGTGTCATAGCATAGTTAGGTAGTTGTTTGAATCGTGTTTGTGTTTGGATGAGGGGGGTTAGTGTGTGCAATTTTGTGTGAGGGAAATGTCCCTTTTGGCAACTGGGAGAACACACTACAGGATGCACATTCCCCTTTCTAAACACAGATGATGTCAGCACCCTATAAGTACAGCAGGAGAAGGGAAACCTCCCAATAATGCGAATAGCGCACTCTGCTAATCCGTCCATCTCGAGTGTCATAACATAGGTAGGTAGCGGTTTGAATCTGGCAAGTGTGTGTGTTTGGATGAGGGGGGTTAGTGTGTGTGCAATTTTGTGTGAGGGAAATGTCCCTTTTGGCAACTGGGAGAACACACCACAGGATGCACATTCCCCTTTCCAAACACAGATGATGTCAGCACCCTATAAGTACAGCAGGAGAAGGGAAGCCTCCCAGTAATGCAAATAGCACGCTCTGCTAATGTGTCCATCTCGAGTGTCATAACATTGTTAGATAGTGGTTTGAATCCTGCAAGTGTGTGTGTTTGGATGAGGGGGGGTTAGTGTGTGTACAATTTTGTGTGAGGGAAATGTCCCTTTTGGCAACTGGGAGAACACACTACAGGATGCCCATTCCCCTTTCTAAACACAGATGATGTCAGCACCCTATAAGTACAGCAGGAGAAGGGAAGCCTCCTCCCAGTAATGTGAATAGCTCGCTCTTCTAATCTGTCCGTCTCGAGTGTCATAACATAGTAAGGTAGCGATTTGAATCTGGCAATTGTGTGTGTTTGGATGAGGGGGCTTAGTGTGTGTGCAATTTTGTCTGAGGGAAATGTCCCTTTTGGCAACTGGGAGAACACACTACAGGATGCACATTCCCCTTTCCAAACACAGATGATGTCAGCACCCTATAAGTACAGCAGGAGAAGGAAAGCCTCCCAGTAATGCAAATAACACACTCTGCTAATGCGTCCGTCTTGAGTGTCATAACATAGCTAGATAGTGGTTTGAATCCTGCAAATGGCAAGTGTGTGTGATTGGATGAGGGGGGTTAGTGTGTGTGCAATTTTGTGTGAGGGAAATGTCCCTTTTGGCAACTGGGAGAACACACTACAGGATGCACATTCCCCTTTCTAAACACAGATGATGTCAGCACCCTATAAGTACAGCAGGAGAAGGGAAGCCTCCCAGTAATGCAAATAGCACACTTTGCTAATGCGTCTGTCTCAAGTGTCATAACATAGTTAGGTAGTGGTTTGAATCCTGCAAATAACAAGTGTGTGTGCAATTTTGTGTGAGGGGAAATGTCCCTTTTGGCAACTGGGAGAACACACTACAGGATGCACATTCCCCTTTCTAAACACAGATGATGTCAGCACCCTATAAGTATAGCAGGAGAATAGAAGCCTTCTAGTAATGCGAATAATGCGCTCTGCTAATGCGTCCATCTCGAGTGTCATAGCATAGTTAGGTAGTGGTTTGAATCTTGCAAGTGTGTGTATTTGGATGAGGGGGGTTAGTGTGTGTGCAATTTTGTGTGAGGGAAATGTGCCTTTTGGCAACTGGGAGAACACACTACAGGATGCACATTCCCCTTTCTAAACACTGATGATGTCAGCACCCTATAAGTACAGCCAGAGAAGAGGAACTATCTAATAATCCGAATAGTGCGCTTTGCTAATGCGTCTCTCTCTCACGTGTTGTGACTTAGTTAGGTAGGTGAATGACTCCTGCAAATGGCAAGTGTACGTGTGTGTGTGTGGGGGGAGTAGGGTGTGTGTAAATGCAAGTGTGAGAGAACAGATCCTTTTGGCAAATACTACAATACACCAGATGCTGCATATTCCCCCAGTAAACACAGGGGATGTCACCTCACTATCAGCACAGCCAAACAGGGCTAGTTGGCTAGTAATGCCAATAGTGCGCTCTGTTACTGTGTCTATTACCATTGTCAGAGTACAGATAGGTATGTTTTGGTAACCCACAACTGCCATGTGTGGTTGTGTCACACAGTATGACCTTGTGTGGGTCTCTGTACATAACAATGCATGCCATTGCCTAAACCAGCAATGGCATTGCACACATGATGTATGTGTGTGACACATACACATAAATACCTGTGACCTGCAGTAGTTACCATGTCTGACACATGCCTCGAGTGGATAAATGGTATTTGCAATGTATACCAATATGACTGTGTCTTACTGTGCAGGGTCCGCACACAGTATGTGTCTATACAGTGTGGGTGTATATGGTAAAATACCTACAGCAGGGGATACACATCTGGTCTGGGCCATATAGTGTACATGTAGTCGATGTACAGGTGCTGCATGTTCCCACCTGTTGTGGTAGTGGTAACATGTCATTCCACTACAATTCAGTGACCACATGCTGTGAACCCTTCAACTAGTGTGTTGTAGCTACAGTAATGCTCATGCACAATGTTTGGCTGGATGCAGTCCAGCCATATAAACACAGTTCTTGAGACTGTCATATTGCCAGTGTTGTTATGGAGGATAGGTGGTCTTCCTGTGTATGGGAGGGTTGTGTGTGCCAGGCTATGAACCAGATGGCAGTCCGACACACTGTTAGCTGCACATGATTAGGCCCTGATTCTTTGTGCTGTGCCAACAACCTGGAGGTGTGTGAATCTGTGGTACCTTGGGATACCACCCCCCTGTCCATGTGTGTTACATGTATAGGGGACAACAGGCATGGTAAGTGGCATAACCTGTCAGTGATGGGTAACACCTGTGAGCCATGAATCAGGAATCTGGTACTGCACAGACATTGCAGTTCACCATGCTGAGGACAGTGTCTGGTGCATGCATCTTCCAGTGTACACTGCTGTTGTTGTGTAGCAGCACTGTTAGTGTCTTAACCTGTGTGATACCCACGGAGGTGGCTATGTAAACTGTGTCCTGCAGCATAAGGCAGTATGTGTGTACCAAGGAGCTTTGCCATTATACATCGGGCCATGGGTGTCACGTACAATATGACCCTTGCACATCATTGTGGCTTCCCTAACATGTAAGCACATGTTGACAGCCAGCGGATACCCTATGAATGACATTGGAGACTGAGCATAATGTAGACATACAACACCCTTCCCACATATAGTGGTAGCATACCTGGTGAGGGTATGTTGGCAACCAAGATCAGGCTCATACTGGCCTGTGCCACATGCTGAGAGATCCATTCTATGTTCCCTATCATGTAGTCCAGGGAGGTATGTCTCAGGTCAGCCATACTGGCATGGTCAATGAGTGAGTCATATGTGTCCATGCCTCTGACTGACCTGTATGCATGTGTTCTGTAGTGGACCATAGTGCCCCTGAGGCATATCACTGTGACCTTCACCAGATACAGCCTGTTGAGTGGGACCCCAGTGCAGCACCCAAGACAGGTACCTGACACGTCTGTAGCAGGTGTGTTGTGTAGCCCTACAGGTTGTGAGTGTGTGGCACAGGGGATGTGTGTGCCATGTGTGGCATGTGCTCTGTTCCAATGGAACATATGCCTGTGTGCCAGCTGTGGAGGTGTGTGATGCTCAGGCAGGATGCTATTCTGAGTCCCCATGTATGCCCCAGTGTGTTCAGCATGCTGTCAGTGCGTGTCAATGTCTGACTTGTATTGTAGTCACTGTAATATATTTTATTTATTTATTTATTTATTTATTTATTTATCCTACATTTGTTGACTGGGATAGTCCGACTGGATGCATGTCCATTTCCAGGGGAGGCCTGGGGAGAAAAGCTACAAGGGTAAGCAGATACAGCATTACATAATACCAGCATTACATATTACAAACAGATTATTTACAGAGATTACATAAGTAAGCAAGTTAAACATGTTCCACAGGTTAATGTTAGTCCTGAGCACAAGTCAGGATTAAATTAAATTACACAGTAAACTGGTTAACAGATTTTACACATTTGAGTTAGCCAGGCTTGATACATTGACATAGCCAGTTAAGTGACAAATGTTGTTTGAGTCTAGTGTTAAATTGACCTAAGGTGAAAAGTAAGGTAATATCAGCTGGAAGTGAGTTCCAGGATCTACTTACAGAGTTTGCAAAGAGAGAATCACCGTCTGTGTTATTAAATTTGCTAGTCTGAATTAGTAGTTTGTTAGAGGATCGAAGCGGTCTAGGATTGTTATAGGGGGTGATAATATTTGAAGTGCAGGAGTATTGTCCGGACTATAAAGGATTTTATAGGCCATAATCAGTTGGTTATACTGTATTAGGCTGGGTAGTTCAAGCCAACCAAGCTGATTTAGATTGATGCAATGATGTGTCCTAAAAGGCAGCCCAGTGGCAAACCTGGCAATGTGGTTGTAGCAAATTGAGTGTTTGTTAAGGACAGTCTTGTTCATATTCCAGAGTAGAGGGGATGCATACAGAAGGGTTGAAAGAAGGTGTGAGCGAGCTATGGCACTTTTAGCTGGAGGGGTTAGGAAGGCTTTTATTCTGTAAAGTGACCCTAGTTTTTTATTGATGGCTTTGATAATTTGGTTAACATGTAGGTCACATTTGAGATTATTGTCTATGATGACACCTAATAGTTTAGTAGATGGGTCAGGGGAGATTATTGTGCCATCAGTTGATGTTATGGTAAAGGTGAAAGCGGTAGACCTACGTGTTGGTGAAATAACAGCAGTTTAGTTTATTTGGGATTTAGGATCAGACGATGTTCAGAAAGCCAGTTTTCTATTGTATTAAAGGTGGTCTGGGTAGCTGACCATAACTCTACTGGAGATGTGGCTGAGCAGATCAGAGTAGAGTCTTCAGCATATTGGATACAGCTGACTTTTGGGATGACAGTATAAAGGTCATTAATGAAGATGGAGAACAGCAAGGGCCCTAGTATAGAGCCTTGTGGTACTCTGAGGGTGTTAGGTAGAAGGTTAGAGAGTTTGTTCTGCAAGAGGCCAGCCTGCTGTCGACCATGCAGGTAGGATTGAAACCATTGGAAGGCTCCAGTATCTAGACAGAATGTTTGCAGGGTGTGGATTACAAGTTGGTGATCAACCATATCGTATGCCTTGGAAAGATCCAAAAAGAGGGCTGAGGATATATAATTAGTGTTGCAAGTATGGTTTATGGTGTTAGTAAAGGCTAGGAAGCCTGAAGTAGTGCTGTGATGAGGACGGAAGCCATGCTGAGTGTCTGCCATAAGGCGATTTTGGATTAGGTGGTGCATGAATTGTCTATGAATAAAGTTTCCATAATCTTTGCAAGTGGAGAGAGTATAGCTATTGGCCTATAATTGGAGAATTCAGTAGAGCTGCCTCCTTTGTGAAGTGGGATTACATAGGATATTTTACAGATGGTGGAAAATTTAGATTCTACCATGGTTCGTTTGATTAGTTTTGAGACAGGGTAAGCAATAGCATCAGCTGATTTTTGTAGGTACTCGGCAGGGAGTTGATCAGCAGAAAGTGTAGTGGGTTTCACTTTTTCAATCAAGGTACGGAGAAGTGAAGTGGTGACTGGTTGGCAGCTGAACGCAAGTAGGTTTCTAGGGATGCTACTTTCAGGACCAGGGTAGCTAGGAGGTAGATGGCTAGCTAGGGTTTGAAATGTCTCAGTAAAGAATTGGTCAAAACTATCAGAAACATCTTCAGGGGTTTTATCAATAGTAGCAGCAGGGATTGGGATTGAAGTTTGTCCAGGATGTAGTATATATGACATGCCATCTGACAGGGTATGGCATTACTGGGTTCAGAGAGCTCAGTCCCCAGATTGGCTGTGTCGTGGCATCCCACACATGTGTTGTACATTCCTGGCCAAGGGTGATGGCTGACTGCATACATGTGGCAGCTGTGACATTGCCACATGACTCACATAAACCACAACTGGACCATAGAGGTGATTCACAGGTTACCTTTGCACATGCTACCCTAGTAGTGTGATTGCCATGGTGAGTACCAACACATAGGGCCAATGGGGAACAACATACTGAAGGTGTGTATGTGTGGGTGTACAGCTACTGTTTCATAGCACTGGCATATATGACTGCACATGTGGGTAAATGCCAGGTAAGACATGTGCAATGTGTCACAGGCAACGTACATGCGTACAGGACAGACAGTGAAGTTCTGTCATGTGTAAAGTTGACATACGTATCATACGCTATGCAGATGTCACTAGGAGTCTACAGAAGCACTGTAACTCTGCATTGCAGGTGTAAGCAGTGTTCCAGGGAACCCCAAGCGAACATGCATGCAAACAAAGCTACAGTAAGCAGGGCTGGAAGTAATGCATTGTAGAGCAAAGAAGGGGTAACAACAACAGTAAGTAACAATGCAAATATGTAGGCACTATCAACATGTACCCAGGAATACACAGCACAGATGCCCATGGTAGAACTGATATTATGTCATAGTTATTTGTGATTTGGATTACATTGGTACTGCACACATATCTACATGCGTGAACATCCACATTGCATAGTCGTTGTGGGCAACTTGACACCATTACTGTACATGTCCACCATTGCATATCACTACTTGCGTTAGCTTCCCCCCTGTGCTACCCATGTATGCGGCTATCTGTTGACAACCTTACCACCGGCATGCAATTATGTGCAGCTATTACACTTTGGTATGTACTATGGGTGCAGATAACAATTCAGGACATTCATACAGTTACTGCAGCAGGCATGCTGGGATATACACACAGTCATAGCAGCACACTGTACTGTTACCAACATGATACTACTAATACACTTCTATGTAGTCACCCTGTGCATCAGCAACGTGTTTACCTGTTCCTGCAATGATGTTGGAGATTGCAGGAGGTGGCACAGTGTCATCATATGCACAGGGTGTGAATTAGGTATGCCTGAGTCAGCCACTGATACCACCAATTGACATGTGTGTGTATGTGTGTTGGTGAGGGGCAGCAGTACAGGGTGGGGCAGTGTTGGTGCAGTGTGTGCATGTATGTGGTCACCCTAGGTGTTAACATTTCGCATGTGTGTATGCACACACACAGTTCCACCTCATGGCTGCCATATACAGAGGTTTGTGGACAGCCACAGACTGCACCTGGCAGGTCATACAGATCAGTGTCTGTGGGCATGGACACGGTACTTGTGCCTGGCAGGGGTGCTATGGACTGTATCCTGTACTAAGCCAGACTGGATACTGTCATCAGAAGCGGGAGTGTGTTGACTGGACACAGGTCCCTGTTGGGACTGTCCAGAGCCATGTGTACGTGGTCTCCTGGGGCGTTCCGATGACAGCACAGACCCAGCATTGCTGGGGCTGCTGCTGGCACTATGGGGGCATGCGCAAGCCTGTTGTCGTCCACGCCGACTGCCAGCTGCTGCTGTTGCCGGCATACGGCCACGTTGACGCTGCAAACGCCCACCATTGCCCTGGCTCATGCACATTTGGTTGTGGAACTGCTGTAATATGTCCCCACAATGTCTGTCTATGACATCGGTGAAATTACGGATAGCATCCGCAATGTCACGCATACTGTCTGTCATGGCTGTGTGACATGCTCTCAGCTCCCTCAGACCCTGTCTGGTGTACCTTTCCATATGCGACTGTGCCTGCATGACAGTCCGAAACATAGCTGAGGTTGACAGACCTCTTTGGGCACGTTGGCCAGAGGCAGTACGCCCATGGATGCTCCCACGAGAACCCATGGGCAACTGTCTGTGTGGTACCATTGGAGGACCCTGCCCATGGCTGCTGTGTGGGGACGCATGTGCCACAGGTACCACATTACCCTGGTCTATGCCCATTGTATCCGGTCCATCACCTAGGGACAATGGTGACAAAGGATGTACTGGCAGGATGACTGTGCGCAATGATGGGGTTGACAGCTGTGTACTGTCAATTGGCTGACCAATGGCAGACCCTGACACACCTTCCTGTACCATTACACAAATATCATCATTACCAGTACCTGTGGCATGAGATTCAGGTTCCCTGCTGCAGGTCACCAGAGCAGCACCAGAACCTGTGGGAGGAAGACAGGAAACACAGTTTACAGTCTCCAGACATTGTTACCAGTGATGCACTTCTGCACACATGCACACATGCACACATGGACACATGCACACATGGACACAGGCACACATGGACACAGGCACACATGCAGACATGCACACGTGGACACATGCACACAGGCACACATGCACACATGCACACATGCATGCATGCAGACATGCACATGTGGACACATGCACACATGCACACATGCACATGTGGACACATGCACACATGGACACATGCACACATGCACACGTGGTCACATGCACACATGCACACATGCACACGTGGACACAGGCACACATGCACACATGCACACATGGACACAGGCACACATGCACACATGCACACGTGGAAACAGGCACACCTGCACACATGCACACATGCACACATGGGCACAGGCACACCTGCACACATGCACACCCCGCAGTATACAGACAGAGCACTTAAGAGTTACACTACTCTTACTAGCATTATCAGGACTATTATAGGTTATGTTAAACACACTCACCAGCATGGATGGCCTGCCTTGCTGTAACCCCGGAGGGACCTGCAGAAATGATGAGATTAATGTCAGTGGGCACAACTGTGCCATTGATATTGCATATGATACAGTGCAGTAGTACACCAGTTGCCTTTCACACGTCAGCTGCTGTTATTGCCAGTATCACACATGCAAAATTACATACTATGATGACAGATACATACCACGGACACACCTTACACATGCATAAACTAACAGTATACAGAACAGTCAAGTGTACATATGGCATATTACCTGCATGCCCCATGTCGTGCTGCTGTGTGGATCCAGCCTCCATCATGATACAGGTGTACTGCTGTTGCTGTTCCGGGGCTGGAGCCACAACACTAAGGAGTAGCCCCTCCAGTCTGGTGAGGGGGAGATGTGTGGCCACCCCACCTCCTGTGGCAACCTGTTGCCTGTGGATATCTGATGCACGCTGACGGACAATTCAGATTAAATCACTGCAGTGATGTCATACCTGCTCATATGTCCTATTATGCATGCCAATATCATTTACCCTACAGACAAGGTCTTGCCACAGTGCAGCCCTCTCCTGCTGATTCTGACTGGTGCGGGAAAACAGGATGTCATACTCCCGCTCCAGGCTCTGGTGGATCTCCTCATCTTCCGCTGCAGAGTAGGCAGGATTAAGCTGACGCGCCATCTCCCTGGAAGAGAACACAAACAGGATATCAGCAGACTATGTCAGCAATATATGGCACACATACTATACATGATACTCATGTGTAGTGATATACTACTGCTCCCATATGTTGCATGTGTGTGTGTGTCGTGGTGGATACACATGTACATGGCCAGATATCAGTGCTCAGCCAACACCTGTGCAACAATACCTGCCACATTCCACACAACATAGTAGCATGCCCCATCGGTCAGCACACACTGACAGGTCCAATGCACAACCTCACTCTGGCGGTTCATCCCAAGGTACTGTATGTGGGACGCCATCCACTAGTGTGATGTGGACACAAGTTACTCGGCCTGGATATACATATCCCACCACCACCACCAGCACAGTAGTCTACTTTGATATGTATGTGATTAGACAGATATTCACTTGTTGGGACTGAGATGGTATCCATGCAGCACACTGGGCCAGTGGAAGCCACAACCCACACTGCTGACCCCTTTGCAAATGCTTACCACGGACATGCCACAGATTGCATGGAACTTGCACACACATTTCTAACCCAGACCCTATGCACAAAGGTTAGGCATCCTGTCCGGTGGACCCCAGACAGAGGCAGATTGTATAACAATAGCAGGAGGCTACTGCAGGACAGAGCACATTCAGATTAAGGGAAGGCATCTGTGGTCAGCACTGGTACTATGCTACGGTCCATCATAACAATGGCCACGGCCTACTCTGGGAGGGAAATGGCCACAAACACTATGGATGACCACAAGGCCTTCTTCAGTTATGTTACACATATGGACAAAATGCCTCAGATATGCTCTGTGTTAATACAAACCTACTTAACATTCACCAAACACACGGATATTGGCAGCAGGCTTGCAGACAGGTTTGGTGCATGTATCCCCCCTCCTTCTCCCCCACCAGTTGAAATAGTTAACACAGCTGTATGTAGCCTCCCTATCATCTCACATGTCCAGGTGAGGGCTGCCCTCAGCAGAGCAGAACACACAACATCACTGTGACCTCATGGTATCCCTGGATGTGTGCTATCTGCACTCCAAGAGGACATACAACCGCATATAACACTGATAATTTATCTTGGCTGTACTACAGGATATGTACCTGGACAGTGGCATATAGCGACAGTGGTCCCACACCACTAAGGTGGCAACTCGACTGACCCTGGGAACTACCACATCATATGCATAACTGGCCTAGTCTGCTAAGCTATGGAATTATGCAGTATGGGATGCATATGCAGTGATATCGGGTACCTGCAGACACTTGTTCCCAGCCAGTGTGCCTTTGTGATGGGCTGATCCTGCCTTTTGAACCTGGCTGACCTTTCAAAGCAGTCACTACAGCCATTGCTGAGGGCAACACACAGAGAACTGCTGCCAGGATCATGGCCTAAGACTGATTGACACGTAATGTATGGTCATCCCCTTTTGGTGGAACTACGTACACACAACATATCACATGGACATACCTATAGATACAGACCTATGACACATTTGGAGGGTTCACAGTATGCACACTATTAACCTGCTACTTTGCATTACCTGTGTTTGTCACAGCTGGTTGCGTTACCACTGCTTCTGATTGCTGCTGCCACTGTCACTGCTGACAGCTTAGAGTCACAGTGTATAGGTTTTTTTTTTGTTCTCTCTCTCTCTCTCTCTCTCTCAGTTTTCTCTTTCCCTCTTTCTGCTTCCAGACAGTGCAATGAATGTATTGCATGTGTGGAGTGTTAGTACTGGATGCTTTTGTAGGTATCTGCATAGGTCCATGTGATGGCCTCTGCACCAATTGTAAGCCAGCATTTGCTAATTGCATACAGCCAGTTGTGTACTGATTGCAGTTCTCACTGTGATTTCAGGTCAGTGCTATAAAAGGGTATGTGGGATAGGCGTTGCCCTTTCAGATTGTAAGGGCGGGGACCATGCTGGTATGCTGTGGACACTGTTCTGTGAGTGTAAAGGTTAATATCTCTCTCATGATTCAGGCTGTGTTGTAGATTCAAATTTCTCCATTCCTCTCTCCTGTTCCCTGTAGTAAGTGTGTATGCACAATGACACCTACAACTATATATAGATATATATATATATATATATATATATATATATATATATATATATATATATGTACATATACATACATTTATATATGTACATTAACTGACATTATTACCTACAAGCTAACAACTAGCATGGCTGTTTCTGTTCACACACTACTATTATGGGAATCCAGTAGTTTTGACAGTAATTCTACATGACATGCTTTGGGTACTACACATCCTATATTCCCTTTACATTCATCCCTACTATTACATGTTATATTTATTTTAGCACAATGTTCTTGTATAAAAGTCATGGCTTATTGGTAGGTCATACAGACTAGTGTTTCCAAGGTCCTGGGTTCTAGACTGACAGTGGGATTTTATTTTGCTTTTGAACTGAGTACAGGACCTGTCAATCAAAGTGACTAAGGCACTTTTAAGCAGTTGTAACTGGGTTAGCGCTGGTTTGCACGGAGCTCACGCATGCGCACTGGCGGTTAGCTCCGTGCACACACGCCGACACCGCTACAACTGCTTAACAGTGCTTACTCTGGCACACCAGCTATTTTCTTTGAAAGAAATGAAAATGGGGAGACAGGAAAGTGGTGAAAAAGGGGTCACAAAGAGGGTAAGACAGTAGGGAAACAAGCTTGGGATTTGCAGGAGGGATGTAGGTAAGGCTCATAGCTGCCCATTTCTTCATCAGCAACAGCTGTGCATATGTATGTAATTTGGTGTGACATTTGAAACCTTCCACCCCTGAGAGAGGTGTCAGGACAACAATAATACTTGTTGTACAGCCAATTGTAATTGATAGATTCCATGTCCAGCAGACATGTGTGCGGAATGGGCAGCTATGTATGGGGCATAATTTTTTTGTGGGTACAGAGTTCCCTTTTTTTTTTTTTTTTTTTTCAGGTGAGAGTGGTATGTCAGGAGAAGGAAGTCGGTACAGCTGGGAAGGTAGGTTGGGTAGGTAAACAGACAATACAAACAAGAAGCATACAGGGGCGGTGTATGATACATGTGGGGGGGTTACACAATTGACGGGTATGGAGGTTTGGATATCCAGAGCCCATGAGCCCACAGATGGCAACAGTGGAACTGATATCCCCACCCTTAGGTAGTTGCCACTGTTCCTTCACTGCCCAGGACGGGGCTGTGCTGGGGGCTGTGTAGGCCGGGCAACAGGCATGCCCGTAATTTGTGCCACCCGTGCCTCAAGCTGGTGTAGGGGCTCGAGAAGAGAGTCCCAAATCTCCCTATGCACCACAGTCCAGACGCTACGGAGGGTGAGTGGTGGTTCTCCTCTGGCCACACTTGCAGAGGGGGGTGAGCCCCATCCCCTGCAGCACTTCCACCTGCAGGTGGCACAGGGCCACCGGAGGAGGGTCCAGACTTGGCACTAGTGCCAGGTGCACTCGCCAGCTGAGGTGGGAGAGGTGGGTCCGCTGGAACCCGCCTTCCCTGTCGTCATATGTTTTGCATTATGTCATGACAGTTTGGGTTAGTGACATATAATACCATTCACAATTAGTTGTAACAGCATGCATTAGTATTCCCATTAACCAAACACCCAGATATTCACACCATTGAACAGCATGCATAACACATGCATAATTTGAACAGCAATACACAGTCCAACAACATGCAGGGTTAATTGATGGCAACAGGCCATCAGGTTTGGATGTATGAACAGGGCAGATGCATCAACGGACATGCAAATATATATGACCCAACAGGACAAACATCCAGGGGTGTTAATTGTGATTGCACATACCATTTTCATGTGGAATGGGTTATATGTGGTTATAGGGTGGGGTGAAGAAAATAATATTAACACCTTCAAATACCAATACATATGCTCTACATTTCTAATAGCTACAGATATATACACACTACTGTTCTAACTACAGTTTCCTATATGATGACTATTTCAACTTGGTGATAGGACTGTTACTGCAACATCAATATACATTTTATTGTTCTTCATATACATTCATATCTAGCTTTGTTCAGCTACATCATCCTGCTACATTTGCTTTATATAGCTGTAGACAAGTGTGGATGTTTGGTATATCAGACAATCATCCTATCTGCATATTGCAGACTGAGAGCAAAATATCCAGATTTTGGGATACACATTCCAGATGCAGAAACACTTTGAACAGATTTTGCTGTTTGGTTTTGATTCTCACATGCATTTCATTCTGTCTTGACTGCAGTATACTTTATTCAGGGGTTATTACTACTGTATTGCTGGATTCATGACACTTTCTCACACTCTCTCACTTGTTTTCATTTTACTATTCAGGATGGTACTTACTTCTAGGCTTTATTGACATGTTTCACCTGTAGTTATTACAATCCTTTCCAGCAGTCTCACTTCTGTCATGTTTCAGTATTTCAACAGGGATATATTTCACACATGTGATTTCATCATCTTCTGCAGCTATACTTTTCAGCCTGCTGCAGGTTGTGTACTATTTTCTTACAGGTGGGGCATTTTTATTTCAGAATTAATGTCAGACATTTTCATTTTTCTGTTTGGCTTACAGGCTGCAACACACTTTTGTAATCAAGCAATACTTGCAGACACTTTCACACTGTTACTTGCACATTTTATTCCTTAGTGATTACACTGCACTCTTTTGCTGACTGTCATACTTTTATATTTCTTTACAGTTACTGGTAGAGGATTACTGACCTGCCTGGTGGTGCAACCGCACCAGCCTATCGCCATAGGCTCTGCGGTTCGCAGAACGGACACCTGCAGCTGTAATATAAATGAAGTAATATTGGAATACACATCTCCATAATATCAGCTAGTTTAATTTCTTACATACATAATTAAATGTAACTTACTCAGTAGTGGGGCATTGGGCATTTGCTGGGCCTCCTGGATCCAAAGGTTCAGTTGGTCCTGCTTGTGTCTCTTCAGGTCCGCATGGTGGTGACGGACCTGCTCACCAGTCCTTGGAATCCCTGTGGCACTGGTGAGATCATGAGCCAACCGGTCCCATGCCTCAGCCCTGTATGCTCCCCAGAGGACCTGGCCCTGCATGAGTTGGGCCTCATGATTGTGGACTAGGAGCCAGACCATGTACCTGGACTCCTCAATGCCCCACCTCTGTGCTCAAAAGCAACTATCCTCTCCTACTCCTGTCATTCTGCCTGCAGTTCAGTTCTACAATCGCTTATGCTGTGTATTCCCACCTATGGGGCTTATATAGTCCGTTTTCCCACATATCTGTGATTGGCCATTTTGGAATTATATCAACTTCAGTAAACCTGCATTGTCATGCTCCAGTTTGTATTCATTCCTATATATTAGCTATTATTGCATTTATCGGTACTGCTGTCATGGCTTAGTGGTTTGGTACCTTGACTATGATGTATAGTATCCTGGGTTTGAACCTGGCCACTACTTTTTATTTTTTATGACTGTCTAGACATGCTGAGGGGTGTGTCTGTGTAAAGGCAGTTTTGATACGGCTTGCTCAACGTTGTCCATCGGTTAGCTTGTTTGGGTGGTGCGCAGCTCCTCGCAAAAGGGGTACGCTGGTTTAAGCCTCATTTGGCGATCAGCATGCATATTACACTCAGCTCAGTTAGGGGCACATAGCTTTAGCATGTTAGACCACTGCTCAGCTACGGGCACTCATTTTGCACCAGTTAAACCACTGCTCACCTTCGGGCAGATGCACTCACCCTGTTAAACTGTAGCTCAGCTATGGGCACATCTGGCATTTTTTATAGTTTTGTTACCTCACATTTCTTCAATATAAATGGGCTATTTCATTACATTTTACATAACATGTGATTTTATGTGTACATATTTGTCAGGGACTTGTTTCGTGCTTATTTTGTTAAAAATAAAAATTGGTGTTGTGGGGGCTCGAACCATGAATGCCTGCTCTTCAGCCAACATCTCTACTGCAACGCTATTGCTTCTTGGAGTACTTTGCATATTTAGTTCTTATATGCTTTCCCACTGACTGCTAACTGTGGCTGCACTACGGGCACGCCTGCGCAAATGAGCGCACTCACGGTTAAACATCTTTACAATTTAAAAAAAAATATGAGATGTTCATTTGTACATTTTATGCTTGTAGTCTGTGGGGGCATGTGTTGTGTTGTGTTTATTCACATTTCCATGGACTCTGTCGTGGGTGTTTACTTTGGGCACTTTTCCTCTTCTGGGGGCGTGTCTGCTTACAGGGCTCGGCCTACGGACATGCCCCCTACTGTCTTACATGGACCGTGTTAGCCTTAGGTGTGATTCAGCATGCTCTCATGAATATGCAGAGCATGCTGACATCACTCCGTTTAACTGCAGCCTCCGTGTATGAGTTATAACTCTTACATGGAGGCTTTGTGAATCCTGCCCTTTGTTAGGAAACATCTGTTTGCTGATGTTTGTAGGAAAGCATGTAATAGAATTGTTTTCCATCCTGTAGAGAAACAATGCTGATATCGTCTTTAAGGAAACATCTTGTGGGAAGATGCTGACTTGATAAAAGCACTTCCATTCAAACATCGTTGCTTGACAGTGTAAGAAAACATGTCTTCAAGGAAACATATGACAAAAACATGTACAGATTGTTTTTCTGTTAAAAGCATGTCCATTCTTTAAGGAAGCAGGTCAACTTCCTTGCTGACACTGTGAAATGCATACAGACTTGTTTTTTTTTTTTTTTACATTTTTGCTGAGACTGTAAGGAAACATGTCCATTAAGCAGATTCCTTATTTTTCAAGGCACAGTAAGCAAGCTTTATTTTATACCTTATTTATTTTGCATATTTGTAGCAGAGTTACTTTCAACCTTAATATCGTCTAACAGTTCTCTCCTTTTATTTTTAAAACATACTCAAAACACTTTATACTGATATGTACTTTGATCAGATTAAATAAAAAACTCATTAAGAAACAAAACCTTTTGTCTTCTTTTGATGCAACAAGTCAAAATGCAATTTTACATAGTTAATACAATGATATCAAGTATTGCTACCAAAACTGAATGTATCTAACAACATTTTCTTTTGCAGACTATTCTGTGAAAATATTCCATCAGTTATGGACTGTGTCTGCTATAGCTTTATTTTTTAACTTGATTAATTTATGCTTTTACAATCACAGAATTTAATTTATGACTTAGAACTCTTTCATTAACTCTTTGCAATTGTTCAATTAACTGTTTACTTTTATTAATCATTTTATACTAAAAGATTAGAGATAGACTAATGTCTATAGGAGACAAGAACTATGTGCTACTGAAAGCATTATTTAGTGCTAAAAATATACAGTTTTAATGTCATTTTAACCATCATATTTTTAAACTGCCCGTACACTTTAGTTGACAGTGAAGTGAACATTTTAAACACCTTACTTGAGGATTTAAATAAAAAAATGTGCTTTATACACTAAAGAATGCTATTTACATATTAGTCCATTAGCTGTATGAATAAAATAATTTTCCTCTAACTGGGGTAACCAATACTGGCATGGATAAAATGGTGGTCCAAAAACCAGTGATAAAATTGCAATTAGTGATAAAATTACAACTTGACAAATTATTTTTGAACGTGTTACTTTATAATGTCTTCTATACAGTATATGTCTACACAGATTGTTTGCTACTCATGCATTTCAATCTAGTAGGTACCCAGGATCCATTTTTTAATTACAGTTTTTAATGCATATTTATTAGACGTTAATTTTACTTACACTGAATTATTTTGCATCTCTACATGCAAAGACTGCAAAATACACTTTGTCTAATTTACAAATTTAGTAACATTAACATCAAGCAAAATCTTGATAAATTCTTATGTCTCTTTAGACGTATCTAGTGTAATTTCCACCAGAGGCAACTACATAGCCAACAATTAGAAACATTCATGCTTTTTGCATACCAACATTGTCTTCCCAAAACATATTAAAAAATAGTGACCAGTCTTGTTCATTTTTTCACATATTTTTACATATCTTTACTCTCTCTCTCTCTCTCTCTCCCTCTTATATAGCTTTATAGTTTAATAGGTTGTAAATACAATTTACTACTAAACAATAACTAGCATAATAGCTATTAGCAACTTGTAAAATATCTAATCTGGTCAGGTTTAATCTGTTTACCAGTATTTCTAATGCACTAATACCTGTTTTCCCTTCCCCCCTAAAAGAATACTATCTGGAGGGAATGAGATATTATTTTCCTTCCTGTAGCATTATTTTAGACCCTTCTTCAGTACTGCTTATACAGACAGTGTAAAATTGAGAAAGTATCCCTCCCCTTGTAGTATTGCACTATTGTTTATTTGCTTTATGCTGTGAGAATATAATGTATGTCTGCCTAACACTTTGGTTATACATTTGTTTTATTAGGTTACTAACAAACTATGGACCTTTGTCTGATTTGATCATTTTTGGCCATTTCCAATGACAAAATATATTTTTATAAAGCTTTTGCTGTTTACTACTACTAGTAGGTGTTTATACCCAACTGCATAATTTATTTGAATTGCATGTATACTATGGCCTATTTGCTGGCTGTACTTGATGTAACTGAGGTTTTTTACTTTTAACGTTTACCTACAGATTATTACAATTACCAAATAGTGTGCATGTGAACATTTAACAATTATGTTTTAATAACAATAATGTTTTAGTAAAACTCAATCCACTTGTCTGTCAATCAGTCTTGTTTTTTTTTTTTTGTTTATTTTTTTTTTTTACCTTATCTGCCCAACATTTCTTGTAACTATTCATCCAGTCTAGGAATATCTGAGCTCATATTTCAGACTCTGTAAACTATAGTTAACCCTTTTAGCATTTTTCTTTTAATCATCTGTTAATACACTTGAAGCTTGATATTAGAATACAGTTGTAAAAACACAGTATAATATTTGCAATTTGCATAACTATGCATTTATACTACATAAATAGACATTTTACAATTAGCTTACATATTTTTTAAATTGGATTTTAGTATTTATTTTTATTTAACTGCAAGACTGCTTGACTAATACCATCTGTGATTTTATTTCTTTGTAAAATTGAGTATCAAAGCTTTTAACTGTTTGGTGTGGTGTTACTATAAAATTATAAAAAAATGTAAAAAACAAAATAGATATTAGCTTAACTAGCACATGCTTATTTATATTATTTACATTTGCTGTTGTCTGCCTTTTGCTCTTGTGCATTGCACTTTAGATGAAAAGAAAATATGTGTATGTCAGTCTTGTGACACCAGATTTTTACTGTTTTAATTACTCTCATTTGTTTTTATGCACTAGAACTGTTTTTGTTTAGCTTTTGACTATGATATGAGAGTGGCAGTCAGATGCTCTACTTTACTGTAGTACTGATAAATGTCTTGCTTTAACTGAATGAAAGTTTTAAAACATTTGAGAATGAGTTGTCCATACATCAGATCCTGCCATGTATGCTTAACAATTTTCAAAACACAAGCATATTGTAACATATATTTCTTTTGTACAGATCAGCTGTGCTTTCCAGATCTTTTACAATGTTTTCTTAAGCTCAACTGTTGTATGCAGGAAGTCAGTCTCTGTCAGTTCAGCTAATTTCTTTTCTTTATCCTGCAACTGCTGTTCAATAGTTTCCTGTAATTTTGCATGGACGTCCTGATATTTTTCAGTAACCTGTTCTGCTGAATCTAAAACTCCTATGCACTTTTGAAAAAAAAATGTTTGTATAACTCGTCTAAACTTCCTGAACATGTGTCTGTCTTTTAGAAGTTTACTAAATGTGGGATGTACTAAAGTTTCTGTCAATAACTGATTTGACTGTTGTAACTCTAAAAATAAAACTTTTATGTGTGGTGACAGGACATAACTGTTCAGCATCTGAATATAATGGAAACACTTTACCCTTAGTTAATTCTTTATCATGAAAAAAGCTTATCTTTACAGTCAATTTTTGAGCAATAGCATGCAATACTTTTTTTGGCATGGTACACAAAATGCAGTTTATGTTGAGTCACACAATAAATATTTACTATGATATGCTTCATTTTTTTTTTCTTGCAGATACCAATCAAATGTTATGACCCATTTGCATAATGCCTGTATGTCAACTTACCCTAATAAGGTTTTACATTTACTAATGTGTTGTGTATACCAAGATTGCAGTTTACTCCATATTTCATCTGGCTGTTCTGCTATATTAAGAGTAAAGCTTGGCTTACACCTGCTTGAATTCTGTCTAATAGCATCCATACTAAAAGTGTGCCACAGAAAAAGGTCTTACCACTTAGCAAGAAAACAGGTGACCAGGCTCTTGTTGTTGCAGATGGCTGGAAATTTTTTTGGAGTCAGTCGAGAAGCTGGTGAAACACAGCAGGCAGCAAACTGCTGTGAAAAGTTGGTGCTCACCTTTCTTGGAGAATTTATGGCACTGTGACTTTCCTGCACTGCAGGCTCAATCCAGATTCAGACATCTGAGGAACTTTACTGCTGAAGCTGTATAAACTGGAGTATTTCAGTTTAGGATTTACACATATATACAAATGTTAGTTACTGCAACTATACTGAAGTGACCCTCTGCAGGCATCACTCCCTCTGTTTTTGAAAGCAGGCTAGACTCACCATTGAAAAATGAATTATCAAGGTGCTGCTTACTGTGCTGGAACCAAAGTCTTCTTAAGACACTAAGTCTTGTTGGCTGGTGCTGCTGAAATTAAAGTCTAGTTATAGTTCCATTCACAGTCTGTTGCACACAGAAACATGCAGAATGTACACTGTTGAAAGAATATATTTTGCAGCACAACACTCGTTACTTTAAGAGCAGTAACTAATAAATAATGTATTCTTATAACAAACCACACAGTCTATTCTTGCAACTTTAGTTATACTGTACCACTTTACTTCTCGATCAGCATAAAAGATAATTCTCCTGTACATTACCTCAGAACAAGTGTGTTCCTACCAAAATACCTCTAACAATTTCATCTGTTACAGTCTTTTTATAGTGTTTTTAGATCCTGTTTTTCTTCTTGGTATTCTATTTTGGACTTTGTATGGAAACATCTGTTTGCTGATGTTTGCAGAAAAGCATGTAATAGAATTGTTTTCCATCCTGTAGAGAAGCAATGCTGATATTGTCTTTAAGGAAACATCTTGCGGGAAGATGCTGACTTGATAAAAGCATGTCCATTCAACCTTCCTTGCTCAACAGTATAAGAAAACATGTCTTTAAGGAAACATATGACAAAAACACATACAGATTGTTTTTCTGTTAAAAGCATGTTCATTCTTTAAGGAAGCAGGACAACTTCCTTGCTGACAGTGTGAAATGCATACAGACTTTTTTTTTTTACATTTTTGCAGTGTCTGTAATGAAACATGTCCATTAAGCAGATTCCTTATTTTTCAAGGCACAGTAAGCAAGCTTTATTTATACCTTATTTATTTTGTATATTTGCAGCAGAATTACTTTCAACCTTAATACACTTTAACACCTATGCCTGATGGAGTGCCTGCTCTCCATCCTCGCTCAGAATACCTGTAGGATACACAGACATTGGACACTGCAGCCAGCAGTGCATTGAGGTGACAGTGATGACAGTGATGACACTTCATTGGATGAGGACTAGATTCTCACTATCAACCTGCTTGATGTGCATGGGACCTCAATTTCCCACCCTCTTCCCCAAACATGGTGTTCACCCACCTCTTGTGTTCTTCACCATCCATGTCTCCTTTTTTGTTTGTCTTTTCTGTCTAACATTTTTTCCACACTACCCAACATACCTCACCCACATATTCATAAATTCTCCATTGTGGGCACCTGCCCCCCCCCAAAAAAAAATCCAATACAAAGTTCTCCGTTTCACACATGTATCTTCATGACACACTTGATTCAGTTCAATTGGCTATACAACAAGATTGTGTTGTGGTCACCCCTCTCTCTGGAGGTGACAGTCCCATTCCAGCTATTATTTTGCATATATGATCATGTTTTATTGTTGAAAAAATGGATAGCTATGATTCTTCCCTGCATCCTTCCTGCACATTCCTGCCCTCCTTTCACTTTGTTTTTCTTCCTGCTTGCTCCCCATTTCACCACTTTCCTGTCTTCCCATTTCTTTTCTTTTAAGTATTATTGTGCAATGGTGTGCATCACGCACCAAAACAACATAATGGTGAATGGCAGCAATATAAATGGATGTATTTAAAGTATCATACATACTTGAAAAATTAGAACTTGCACCCATATTCAAACCCAGTAACATCTGCCTCTGACGACAATGCATTAACATGTGCTAGCACAGAGTCAGTTAGGTAGCAGATGCATTTTTTACAATCAATAGTAAATGACACAGTTTAGCAAGCATTTCCCTTTGTACTGCCCCATGCTTGCACCACATATCACCAATGTCATATCTTCCCCATTCATTTTGCATGAAGCATCATTGCACAATCCCCAGTAACGTTTTATAAAGCATTATTGCACGATACCCATTTAGTTTTATAAAGTAGTCTAATGTATTAGCTACAGTTGTATTTGGAGCCATTACTACCTGGCCTCAAAAAGGAATGTATTACTCCATTAAGTAAACTAATACCTGCAGCGAGAGAGTCAGTTAAGTAGTAGGTGCATGCAACAGCAAGTAAGTCTGCCATTTGCTATTCAGTGTCTAAAATATAAATGCTACACAACTGAGTCTGCAGTACCATCTATTAATACATTGATCCATTCATTTTTGGGGTCAAATGGTACTGGGTTCAAATCCAGGTGCATGTAACAGTTTCAAATGCTTTTAAATTTAAATCAAATTTCTGAAGTGTGATGGCTGGTATGGAGTATTTAAAATATGGCTAGATGGTGCTGTTTTCTAATACAACTACATATAACACTTATTACTGCTTTTTCTGTAGACATGCATCAGTGTGCAATACATACTCTTGCTCAATTATGATTTAAATAAAAAAATGGGAAAGATAGGAAAGTGGTAAAATAGGGAGCAAGCAGGGGGAAGAACAATGTGAAAGGAGGGCAGGAATATGCAGGAGGAATGTAGGACAGAACCATAGCTATCCATTTCTTTTACAGAAAAAAATATTGAGATGTGCAGAATATTAGCTGACTTTACAGTGTCAACCCCAGAGAAAGGGGTGACCACAAAACAATCGTGTTGTATAGCCAATTGGACCAAATAAAGTGTGTCAAGATGACACATGCAAAATGGAGAGCTACTTATCGGATGACATTTTTGGGGGGCAGGTGCCCTTTTTTGAGAGAGAGAGGAATGTTGGGGAAGAGACACAGGTATGTCTATGTCAGGTAGGCTGCGTAGGTGAGGAAGCAATTGCAGAAAGAGAGGACACGTAAGACAAGACACAGGGACAGTGGAGGACACACAAGGTGAGTAAACACCATGGTTTGGGTGAAGGTGGGGACATCTTGAACCCATGGACATCAAGCTGGGTAGCAAGAAGAATCGAGCCATCACAGACTGGATTGTCACCACTGTCACCTCACTGTGCCAAGGGCTTCAGTGTCTGATGTCTGTGTCTCCTTGTGTTATTCAGTACAGGAATGGAGAGAAATGTCTCCATCTGACGTAGGTGTGCACCAACAGTATGGTGCACAATCCTATGCACCAACCCTGGCAGTTCATCATGGCTGATAAAATCACCATCTCTGCCACTCCTCCCAGAGAGAACCACTGGCCTATCCTTTGGGGTAGAACTGCCTGAGGGGCCAGGTAGTGCAGGGGTGGCAGATGGGGTGCTGGGCCTTGGCGTTGTAGCCGATGGAGTGGGAGCAGGTGGGTACTGTGAAACAGGCCTACCCCAATGTGCGGTGGGAAAAACAAAAAATAAAAATTAAAAAAAGAGAGAAGATAAGGGTTTAGGGGAGTGAAAAACAAGGGAGAACATTAGCAACTTCATATATGACATACAATCATACCTCCCAACCATACCGAATTACTCAGTTATTACCGAGTTTGGGGGTCCAAATAATGGGATGCCACAATTCCCGAGTGGCACCCTTTCATTTCTGACTTTTTCCAAGTTTTATTTTTTCTTCATTTATTTTTGAGCTGTCATCACATGAGCGATGGCATCAGCCCTGTTGGGGCTACCAGCCTGTCATAATTGAGCTCAAGGGCTCCATTGCACACATTTCTGGTTGGCTGGAAAGTGCGAGCAGGAAACAGTTATTCAAGCGAATGGGAGATTAGGCTACACGTGTGAGTGCTTTTGGCTCTATATTCGAATGGATCTTGCAAGGCAGCTGAAGTGTGTGTGTGTGAAAATGCCCCCAAGGTACTCATGCTCAAACCCTGTACCTTCAGTAAATTGTAAGAAGAGCCTAAAGTCCCTAGTCACCATCACTTGTGAATTAAAGCCTCATATTTTTGATCTGTTCCTCATAAAATCTGTGGTTTGTCCCTAGCCACCACCACCTGTGAATTAAAGACTCATATTTTGGATCTGTTCATCATAAAATCTGTGGTTTTCAGTATCGTGGCAAATCAGTGAAGGATTGAATTCACTAAATAATGACAGGCATTTAAATTTCAGACTTCATATTCTTCAGAAACTAAATGGTAACACAAAACCTTTTATTCTAGCAATTTTCTAAGTTTATAAGATCAGAATTTGAAATTTGCCCCTATTTTGGATCCGTATTCCCCCATTATTAGCTTTGTCCAGGTTTTTTGTGCTAAGAGGTTGAGACTAGAACTATGGTAAGTGGCAGTGAAAAACATTGAGCAGCCTGCCTGCCCCTGTGGGAGTGGTTACTGACTTGAAACTGTAGTTTTATTGGCCATTTTGGGTCAATTCCAAAACTCCTTCATCTTCCTCTCTTAAAACCTGGTTGGCTCATGGTTTTGGCATCTTTTCAGGCTTGTTGGCTGTTGGTGAAGCACCCACCAAGAGGAGAAAATGCTGAGAGAAGAAAGGAGCCACTTTTGAGATTTTAAGTATTTTTCCTCTGTTTATTTGCTAAGTTTTTTTGCATAGCCGCCTATTTTGAGCATTTTCTGGCTTGTTAAACTTGATTTCTGCATTAGTAACTGTATTTAGAGCACAACCTAGAGCTGTTTACTGAATTTCCTGTTTGCACTTATTTTTAAAATCATTTTTTTCTCAAAACATGCATTTTATCTGTCTTTGGCCTAGCACTCTTGTGTGGGGTCATTTACTGCACTGTTATAACTTGTTGATACTTGTGAACCTCTGCTTTCTCTGAAAAAACAACAAAACAAAAAAATCTTGCTTTTTCCCACTTTTCTGAGATTTAAAAAAGTTCAGTTACAGGCTTGCTGTTCTTGAACTGTTTGTAAGTTTCTGTGAGGCCATTTTTTACTTGGGCTAAAGGGAAGTCTCTCTGTTGATCAGTGGCAGTGAAAAACATTGAGCAGCCTGCCTGCCCCAGTGGGAGTGGTTACTGACTTGAAACTGTAGTTTTATTGGCCATTTTGGGTCAATTCCAAAACTCCTTCATCTTCCTCTCTTAAAACCTGGTTGCCTCATAGTTTTGCCATCTTTCCAGGCTTGTTGACTGTTGGTGAAGCACCCACCAAGAGGAGAAAACGCTGAGAGAAGAAAGGAGCCACTTTTGAGATTTTAAGTATTTTTCCTCTGTTTATTTGCTAAGTGTTTCTGCATAGCTGCCTATTTTGAGCATTTTCTGGCTTGTTAAACTTGATTTCTGCATTAGTAACTGTATTTAGAGCACAACCTAGATCTGTTTACTGAATTTCCTGTTTGCACTTATTTTTAAAATCGTTTTTTTTCTCAAAACTTGCATTTTATCTGTCTTTGGCCTAGCACTCTTGTGTGGGGTCATTTACTGCACTGTTATAACTTGTTGATACTTGTGAACCTCTGCTATCTCTGAAAAACAAAAACAAAAAAATCTTGCTTTTTCCCACTTTTCTGAGATTTAAAAAAGTTCAGTTACAGGCTTGCTGTTCTTGAACTGTTTGTAAGTTTCTGTGAGGCCATTTTTTGCTTGGACTAAAGGGAAGTCTCTCTGTTGATCAGTGGCAGTGAAAAACATTGAGCAGCCTGCCTGCCCCTGTGGGAGTGGCTACTGACTTGAAACTGTAGTTTTATTGGCCATTTTGGGTCAATTCCAAAACTCCTTCATCTTCCTCTTTTAAAACCCTCTTTTGCGCGGTTTTGCATGTTTTTGAGCATAGCGCAACAGCGGGCAGCGCCGCCTAATTGGGTTTAAACTATTCCTGGCTCCACAACATCTGCTCTTCACTTTTTCCCTTAGAACTGCTCTATTTCTCAATTTAAACACCATATTCTCATTCTAAGGCCCTTCACTGGTCCAATTAAGTAATCCTACAAGTTAGCACTATTAAACCATAAGCACTACTTACTCTTATACTCTCTATGATTACCCTGTCCTCTATTGGTCCGTCTTAAATTCACTTTCCCTATATTACTCTAGCATGTCCAAAGGTCAGTCAATGGTTTCCTCTCCAGTCCAGCTGGTGAATCTGGGAATTTTGAGGCAATGTTACAACTGTTTTATGTACACGGACAACCCTCTCCTCTTCCAAACAGGTTCAAATATATGTGAGAGATGCAACTATTTAGCCAAACTAGAGGCTGAGCTCTCTCATCTCAAAATCGGTGTAACCAATCAGGAGGAGAAGGTAACCTCACACAACACAATTCCAGTATCATATAGTCCCACCACATCAGCGAACCAAACACATAAATACAAAAAAACATACTCAGAGGCTCTAAATAAAAATCTACCTAAGCAACAGGGACCTCCAAAGCAGACATCCAAGCAAACACTACCTCAAAACAAAACACGCATAACACATAACCCACAAAGTCAGTGTGCCAAGCAGCCACAGCCCTTAAGGCTGAATAACACACCTGATACTCTTGTAATAGGTGACTCTATTGTCAGACACACTGGTGTCCTGCTCACCAGGCTGAATAAAGAGAAGGTCACGGTGAGCTGCCTGTAGGGTGCTAGGATCCGTCACATAACGCAAGCACTCAGGTCACTCCAAAGCAAATACAAATATGACTCAGTCATTGTACATGCTGGTGTGAATGACCTGAGACGTACCTCCCTGGACTACATGAAAAGAGACATAGAGGAGCTCTCTGATCATGTAGCCCAGGCTGGTAGGACCCTGACTTTGAGCAGCATCTTACCCTCACCTACAATGATGCCACAGTACAAAGACAAAATGATCGATTTTAACAATTGGCTAAAATTTTGGTGTCATTCAAAGGGGATCCAGTGTCTGTCAGCCTGGGATGACATGCTGGACAAGCCACATTGCTTCACTAGGGATGGCTTGCACCTGTCACCACTGGGCTTTCGGATATTGGCAAAGGCTCTTGCCACCCCCATAGTGCCTTTTTTAGGCAAGGCTCAAAAGTCAAACCCACCTCCATAGACAGTAAAAGGAACAAGAAACTAAGGGTAATGCTGCTAAATGCCAGAAGTCTTAACCTCAAGATGCACGACTCAAGCTCTCCTCAGTATGGAGAACATCGATATCTGTGCAGTGACAGAAACCTGGTTCAAGGCTCCAGAGAGCACCCCAGCACTACCAGGCTATACCTCATATCATGCTTTTCGGCCCCAAAACCCGGACCGAACCACAAAAGGAGGGGAGTTTCCATATTTATCAAGGATATCCACACCTCCAGGTTAGTGGCATTGCACGAAGTATCGGAGACCATCCATGTGCAACTAACAGTAGGCAAAGCTGCTTTTCAGTTTATAGCATCCTACAGACCACCCTCTCAAAGTCAGGAATCCCACTCGGCTTTCCTGAAAACATTGGAGAACATGAAAATCTCCCCGAACACCATTATATTGGGCGACTTCAAATACCCAAGCATTGACTGGGAGCACTACTCAAGCCCCAGCACCTGAGCCCAAAGGTTCCTGGAAATTATAAACTCAAATGCTATGGAACAACTAGTCACCACTCCCACAAGAGGAGACAACATACTAGACCTGATCATTACCAACATGGGGACTCTATGCTCCACACCAGAAGTATATCCCTCATTGGTAAGATCAGACCATAAATTAATTTCACTGGATGTCCACATCCCGACCCCACCCCCAGCCCAGAAAACCACAGTGAAAAACTTCTCAAAAGTGAACTTCTCACTTCTCAAAACTGAATTGGAATCCTTCAACGCCCCAGGGCCAGTGGAAACTACGGCCCAAACTGCAGAATCCTATATAAATGCATTCTATGGACATCTCCAGGAATGCATGGATCATGCTATCCCAAACAAAACCAAGACCCAATCATCCAAAGGCAGGCGTCCAGTCTGGTGGACCCCTGCCATAAATAAACTGTACAACAGAAGGAGGACGCTACTACATGATAGAGCAAAATCCCTAATAGGGAAGCCATCTCTGATCAGTACTAGCAAAAAATTACGATCCCTCATAAAATCCTCCAAGGCCAGCTTTGAGAGAAAAATTGCACAGGACACCAAAGACAATCATAAGGCTTTTTTCAGTTATGTTAGAAACCTGGGATGCAACTCCCAGACTTGTTCTGAGTTGATTCTAAATGACAAAAAATACACTGAACCCACAGACATCACCAATACCCTGGCAGACAGGTTCAGTGCAAACTTCTCCACCCCTTCTCCCCCAAAAGAGCAAGTATCTATCCCGGCAGAGGGTTGCCTCCCAAACATCTCTGATGCTCAGGTGAAGGCTGCCCTCTCCAAAGCAAAAAACACTGCTTCCATGGGACCAGATGGCATCCCAGGTTGCGTCCTACATGAACTCCAAGAGGAACTAATCCCTCAAATAAAACAGCTATACAATCTCAGCCTCACTACAGGATATGTGCCCACAGAATGGTGTACAGCAACAGTGGTCCCACTCCACAAAGGTGGAGCCTCTACAGACCCTGGAAACTATCACCCCATAAGCCTGACTAGCTTAGTCTGCAAGGCTATGGAGAGGATCATCATGGAGCTCATTAACAAAGACATTGGGGACCTACAGACACTAGATCCTACCCAGTTCAGCTTTGTCAAGGGCAGATCCTGCCTTTTGAACCTAGTTGACTTCTTCAAAACAGTCACCAAAGCCATAGATGAAGAAAAGGTAGTTCACACAGCTTATCTGGACCTTGCAAAGGTATTTGACACAATACCCCACTCGGGCATCATAGATAAGCTATCCAGCTTAAATATAAACCCCTATGTCACAAGATGGGTCGCAAACTGGCTCAAAGACAGAACCCACAGAGTGAGAGTTGCTGGAGCCATGTCAGACTCGAAACCGGTCACAAGTGGCATCCCACAGGTTCTGTCCTGGGACCACTCTTGTTTGGTATATACTTTTCCGAGGTACAGGCAAATGTGGGAGGACTATGGCTCACCAAGTTCACAGATGACTGCAAACTGGGTGCCATAATCAACTCTCCAGCTGACACAAACATCCTTCAAAAAGGTCTCACAGAGACAGATAACTTGTGCCAGCGCCATGGTTTAAAGCTAAATGCCAAAATATGTATAGTCATACCCTTTGGCAAAAACAATGTGCCTACAAATTACCACATAGGCAGAAACCCATTAAGTACAGAGAAAGTTATTAGGGACCTGGGGACCCGAGTTGATAGCAATCTCTCCTTTGAAAACCACATTGCCAAAGTGGTTAGAAAGACCTTCTACATAGCCCACCTCATCACGAAGGGTTTCACATCTAGATCAAGAGAGGTAATCGTGCCACTTTATTCATCCCTCATCAGGCCCATCATAGAATACAATGCCCCTTTTGGGATGTACCTTACCCGACACCTGCAGCAATTAGAAAGACCCCAAAAGTATCTCACCAAGAGGATCAAGGGTCTCAAACAGATGCCATATGCTGCTCGGTTAAAAAAACTCCAACTCTACTCAGTTGCATACCGCCTACTTCAAGGCGATCCATGCCTGACAAACAAAGCTATGTCAAATCCAGAATTAATGGACATGCTCCACCTCAGTAAATCTAAATCCCTTAGAGCCACACGCTCGAGGGACTTGAACCTCAGCACAGAAATAAATAGAACTTGCTGGAGGGACAGGTTCATAACCCAGAGGCTCCCTTCGCTCTGGAATAGAATTCCAGTTCATGTGAGGCAGAGCACCTCACTGAATCTCTTCAAGAAGAATCTCGATAGGTGGATGTGGGATCATAGGTTTGTCCCAGGGATTACTCCTGTGTCACTATTAGACAGAGGCACAGTAAACTAAACCTTAAAAAGGGCACAGTATACTCAAATCAAGGGGTGGCGTGAGCCATACAGAATCGGGCTAGGCTTATAATTGCCCCAGAGCAGATAGCCAAGTATGAACCTATGAACCTATAAGAAGTGAGAACTGAATTCACTAAATGATAGCCATTCAAGTTTCAGTCTTTCTATCTTTCAGGAAATTGCCGATTTGGCAATGGCATAGTGGTATGTTGCTCTAACTGTAGTGCACAGGGTCATGGGTTCAAGTCCTGGCAGTAAAATGCATTGTGGTAACACAACATTTTATTCTAACAACTTTCCAAAATGTTTGTCCCCCCCCCCAAAAAAAAAAATGAATTTGAAAATAAGTGCGAGAAGCTATGCAAGATGCCTATGGCTTGCACTACTGTCATTCTATATATATATATATATATATATATATATACATACATATATATATATATATATATATATATATATATATATATATATATATATGTACACACACACACACACACACACACACATATATATATATATATATATATATATATATATATATATATATATCTTTATATATATATATATATATATATATATATATATATATATATATATATATATATATATATATAGTTCCCCTTTATAATCTTGAAATACTGAAAGCTCGAATTTTAGTATCTTGAAACTACAAAGTTGAACAGCCCACAATCCTGAAACACACAAACACGAAAAATAAATCCCAAACATTCACAAAGCATACACCACACAACACGCACACCATTCAACCCACAACACACAAACTGCACAATCCTACACTACATCTACACAGGGGGCAAGCCACCTTGCACCCCCATGTGGGGGATTGTGCCTCCCACAACCCCCACTTATATATACCAACTCCGAGATCACACAAACAGTTAAGAAATGCATCAATCACATGCGACATTCCACACTCCCTCACACACACACACACACACACACACACACACACACACACACACACACACACACACACACACACACACACACACAAACACATCCAACACTTACACTCATACAGTCACCTCCCTACCCTAACCCACATGCACAGCTTACAATAACACTCACATGCACTCACCTTCACTTCCATAAAACATCCTGACCAAACACTTCCGGTTCCGTTGCTGAACTGCATAAGCGTGGATTCGAGATATTCAAATTTGCGCTTATGCACTTTCGAGATTTTTCATTTTGCCTTTACGGTCTTAAGATATTGAAATTTGTGCTTTTTGGGATTGTAAAGGGGAACCATATATATATATATATATATATATATATATATATATATATATATATATATATATATATATATATATATATATATATATATATATATATATATACACACACACACACACACACACACACACATATATATATATATATATATATATATATATATATATATATATATATATATGTATATATATATATATTGTGTGGGTGTGAAATTAGACTTTTATGATGGACATGTTCTGAATTGGGCAGTTTTGTCATTATTGGTTCATGCATTTTGTTTCATTGCCTACTGGAAAAAGGTTCAAACAATAAGATTAAAATGCACTCTGTCTAATGAGTGTGCTGCTGTATTATACAAGGAATATAATTTAATAAAGTCAGGATGGTGTATCAAAGAACACATGTATATTTCTTGTTTTGTGTGCATAGGGCCAATGATTTGAAAACAACCCAAAGGTAATCTTTATCCACCACTGGTCAGAGACATTTTCTTTGGATGTGGTGTGTGGGTGTCAGTGCTGTTACAATGAATGTGCATTTCAATGGAAGAGACATTTTAATGCCAAGTCTATTTTCATTGTGAGACAGTAGTGCTTTGTTTAGCTGATGTCTTAGTATTTGTGCATTGTGCTATAAGTATATAAGTAAAGCAGTATTCACACAATGTTTACGGTAAATGCAATGAAATAGACAGGTAATGGAACACGGGAATGGCTGCAGTGGGACTCTGGTGCCATATTTTGGTTGTCTGTTCTTCAGTTTGTGTTTGAAAGTTGGTATCCCACAATTCCATTGGAGTGGATGGAGTAACATAATTATATATGCAAATTGTATGTTAATCAGCGTACAGATTTGTACCTATTTTTCATGGGCCTTATCCAGATTTTTGATGTTTCCAGGTTGATAGGTATGCATACAATGCATTGATACAATTATTTGACTCTATTCTGTTACCTTTGCTTTTAAGACTACCAACACATTACAAATACCTTTTTTAGTGTTAATACTTCCCATCTCATAACAGATGCACTCTATACTGCAGATTGTAGGAAGCAGTCCTTGAAGTATACATATACTGAATGCATGTGTGTTCCAGTTATACTGATTACAGTTTACAGCAGGCCATTGGTGCCACTGCTTTAGAGCTCTGACATTACATTGCAATATCAATGAAAACTTAACAGTATTGTATCTTTGGGAAGTGTGGTTTTTGAACCTACAACCTCTGATCACTTTGTAATAGTGAACTGTTGTTTTGGGCTCCAGACTAATGCATGCATACTTTCCTGTTACAGTTGGGAGATGAATACTCAATTTAAT
Source organism: Protopterus annectens (assembly GCF_019279795.1). Lineage (NCBI taxonomy): Eukaryota > Metazoa > Chordata > Ceratodontiformes > Protopteridae > Protopterus > Protopterus annectens. Next base: position 1,370,706,386 of record NC_056743.1, read on the forward strand.
ACAGCCTATTACACATCTCTGAACCTATATTCACCCCAGGGATCACTCCAGTGGCTCTACTCGACAGATGCATTGGGATCTAAAGATTGGGTGGCACAATGGCAGTGTAATCCTATGGGCTAGGTTTGTAACAGTTTCAGGGCCATTAGCCTATTACACACCTATAAACCTATGAACTTATGAACAAAGGTGTATTTACTTTTAATGCTAAAATAACAGTACTGTTTGGATGCATAAATACCAGATATTTCTCGCATCCATGCCAATTTAGCAGTATCAGTTTGCACAATCAGTTCTTGGCCTGTGATGGCTGTGTAAAAAACAGAACAGAACAGAATGCCATTATGAATACCAAACCTAAATATATCCAGCTTTAACTCTTACAAGTAGTCTCTGTAAGTGATACTTACACATCTGTGGGGTGCCTCCCATCCTACATTCCTTAATACAATGGTCAAGGATATCCCACTTCCTCATCTAGAGGTCTCTGTAGTGATTCCTACATTGTTCATCAGTGCAGAGGATACTGGTAGCACTGGTCAAAGCCCAGACAAGACTATACCATGCTTCTGACTTGTAATCCAAGCCATGATAGCCCCTCTGCAAAAGCCTGGGACCATGTTCATTTACTAGGTGTCCAAAAACACTTTGAACTCCTGGACATCCTGTCTTTGAGCACAGAATCTCCAAACCTCTCCATGAATGCCTCCCATGCCTAAAACAGATGAAGACCAATAAAGAATGATGTTTTCTCACAAATTGCAGGTATCAGGCTTACTGAGAATGCACCCTTTTTGGTTTTGCATCATTTGAAAGTATTGCACATCTTTTATCATCATGCAAACACGGTGCTTGAGGGTACATACTTCTGGACAACATGTCTGTGTGATGGACAACAGTCTTAACTAAATGTATGCAGTTTATATTTGTGGCTGTTTGGATCCTGTCTACTAACTGGGGGGACCACTTGACTAGTTTGGGCACTGCCGCTGTACATGCAAACCAGATAAGCATAGCCAAACACATTTGTGGTAAGCAGCAAATTGTGCAACAGTGGCCCCAAAATAAAATAAAAAGGGAAAAAAATGAGAAAGAGTCGAAATGAGGAAAATCAATCTATGATATACACAGCAGAAAATGTTAGTATTCATGCGATATGTCTACATAAGTCTGGATCTCAACTCTCACTCCAATGCCCCTTCAGAAAACAGGATGGGTACCTTATCTATCCTTGCCCCACAAACAGCTTTGCAGCAAAGAAATTAAGTAATTTCTCACACAACCAAGTGCAACTGAATGTACACTGATATCAAAGCATAAACTATTTGTATATTTATTATATTTAATATATTTGGATGCAGTGCACTTAGTGATCGCACAACCTGCTATGATTATTCCTTGCAAATATACAACTCTGTCTTACCTTTCTAGGTTTCTAGGCCATTCATCAGTTATCTGACCAGTACTCAGAGACATGCAGTGTGCAAGCCAGTCTATATCAGTTACCTTAAAATGTGTGAGGATATTAACTGGGAATATTATGATATGCAGTTGCCGTCAAATGAAGGCCAGGTTGAATGGCACAAGCAACCATAGACTGCTCTTTTGGGGAGGGCAAAGGTGAGTTCCTGTTATGGCACATGCAAGTGTACACTGTTCTTTCAAGTGGGGGTGAACCAAGCTGAGCTACTGTTATGGCACAAAAAAGGATATGTTGTTCTTGTTACTCTCCTTCTTTTACATCCTGCTTGTTTGATCTTGTGAAGGTTAGGATATCAGAAACTGCAACGTGTCTCATATGTTTCATTACATTCTAACATCTTTCTGTAATGATTTCCCATTACAGACATATGGTGCTAAACTGAGAGCATGCAGTGATCATAAGTACTTTGGAGAGGTATGAATGTGTGAATCTTTGATGCCTGACACCTACTACTTGCTAATGGACATATACAAGTGAAATAACTCTCTGCTGTCATCTGTTACATTAATTACCATACAATTCTCCCACTTTTACTTGCTTACTCTACCAAGTGATGAAATAAAGGGACATGCCATAGTATTGTTATACAATACAGTACATGTTCAAGACTTACCTTGTAAATGCAGCAGTTTCCACAGTATGAGTTCATTGCTGACTGTGATGCAAGCAGTATACAGCCAATACATGGGAAGGTAAAGGTTCTGTCACTGTGTTGAGGCTGGCAGAGGTCACAGAGTTTCTGTAATGTGTCCTTGTCCACCCTGTAGCATTCCTCAATGCCCATGTTGTGTATGTTATGATAAGTTCAATGTGTCATGAAAACTCTTCTCCATCTCAGCCTAGGCCACTTGCCAGCAGCAGCAATATTGCCTGTAGTCTCTAACACATGAAAATGGATTAAAGCAGGCAGCAGAAACTCTCCTAACATTCTGTCTGTGTAGACTTTTTGTTTCTTTACTCCACAACCTTTGAAATCTGGAGGAAAAAAAAACAGCATGGAGTCTACATGGATGCTTTTTAACTTGTTGAATAGCTCCAGCAGATTGGTTGACTAGCATGCAGTTCAGTTGCTTATGGTGTAATTATCATCTCTGAAGGACAGGCTAAGACAGATGCAATCCATTAATAATTTACTTCATTATAAAAAGGCAAATGTGTAGCTAGCCAAACTGATGGTGAGGACACTTGCTACATATTTGCAGGACTTCACAAAACCATATTTGTTCCAAATATATCTTTACAGAGGAGTATTGAACTCTAGGAGATATGCTCCCATTTTTTAACTACATAATGCATATGCTGGAATATATCAATGAATAATGTGAAGCAAAGTCTTTTACACTTTTATCTGTATGCATTAGTTAGAAGTGTACTGATGGCATGGCCATGTTTGCCAAGCCATTTCATAGATACCCATGATTGACAATACATGAAAATAAAAAGCTGTGTTATACATATATACAGATGTTTCAGGGACAGGTCCTTTGAAAGCATATTTAGCATTTCAAAGATGTTTTACTAGCAAAATGGTTGATGTGCTGGTTATTTTGTGGGTGGACAGAGCAAAGAAAAGTTACTGTAATGTCACAAACTACAATGGGCTGTTTTTTTTAGGGGGGGCACAGTTTAGTTACTGCTATGCAGATACTAGGATGTGTCACTCTTGCAACTCTCCTTGTTTTGCATCCTGCCTGTTGTTAGTATTTCACATCTGTAGACTGTTATGTTTTTGCAGTGGTTAGTACTGACTGCCTTGTTTTACTCTTTTATCTGATAACAGTTACTCTGTAGTTATGTAATACTTATGTGTATTATCTTGCTGTTGTCTTTTAGGAAACAAACAATGTCATTGAGGCACAGACCGCCCCTTCAGTGAAGTGAAGAACAATATTATTGATGTTGTCTATCAACACGGGGCATTTCTACTGGAAGGGGTCAGTCCGATATGCAATAAAGGCTATGAGTATGGCAGCATATTTTCTGTGGGAAGCCACAGCTGGCCATATGAGTAGATGCACCACAGAGACACAGACATGATTAACTCTGCACGGACGTGAGCAGCTACTGCTGCCTGTGATAAAAAGGGTGACTGGGGGAGGGCTTGCTACAGAACCTTCTCTCACCCCCAGTGAAGAGTTCCTAATGAGAGAGCATGAGAGCTCACAGCAGAGTGGACCACAGCATGTCCTTGATGTGGGTGCCACTCCTTCTGAGTCCTAGGAAAAGCTTCCAGGTAAGCTTTGTTATATGACCAGTTGAATACTGTTGTATAGTAAAACTGTTGAAATAAAAGTTACTTCTGTGTCACATTTCTTTTTTTTTGGGGGAGGGGGGGGATTGAAACTGTTACAGAGATAAACTCATTTTGTAGTTGCCAGCCATGTTCTTGTTGAATGTACAGTTAATGTGGATATAGAGGAGTATGTGTAGTACCCCCTGTCTTACTGTTAAATGTGATGATGTTGCCCTTACCTCTTGCCTAACTTATATGTGTCATTTTAGGCCTGCTGTGTGTATTGCTGTACTGTCAATAGTAGCAGTACTGTTAGTCATTTAGCATATATTGCACCATAGTATTGCAAGTATTAATGTATGCCTGTGTTTCTTCCTTTTTATCACAGGTGACCATGGCAGTGAGAGAGTAGGCCCTGTGCCACCTAATGTCAGTATCTCATCAGAAACTGATGTTGATGATGGTGAAACTGAGGCACAGTTGGGGGGGTGCAGACGTTGAATCTGACACAGAGGTTGACATCCAGCCACACCTTTCATTTTCTCTGGACACAACCAGTGGGCCTATGTGTACCGAGTCCATCCACTGAACCCACATATATTGTACAGGTGGAGGGTGAGGGCATTCATCAGTTTCAGTGCCTGTTGAGTTTAACTGTATCCAAATTGTGGATGAGGTGTCATGCAGGAGGGTTGATAGGGGTGCTCAGAGGGGGGCCTACTGTCCCTCGTCCAACTGATGCAGGTGTCTCTTCCTGTGTCACTCAAAATATCCTTAGAGCCATCATGAAGGCACAGGCACATTCATAAAAGCACTCCAGACAAATGCTCAGTGTTATAGATGTGGCACAGTCTGACATGAGTGACTGCCTCCACCTCCATGTCACCGATTCACTGGATTGGATGAATGACACATTGGAAAGATGGGTGTCTGTGATGGACAGTAGGGTGTCTGTCATAGAATGAGCAATATCTGTGATGGAATGTCTGCGGGGGGGCAATAGCATCCTTGTGGGCGTAGGTCAGCCACAGCATCTGCTGATAGCTAATGTGACTGTGCCTGACTCCCTGATTACACTCCCATACTTGCAGTACTTCCACTGGTCCATTGGTGAGTGTGCTGTCCACACTCAGAAATGGCAGGCCATGATGTTATAGTCCCAGGCTTTCCCATGAAGGAAGCACATCCAGCAGACATCAGTCATGTTCAGGTAGCATCACTGTATCTGACCTTGGGCATGGAGGTGCCAGTGCAACTCATGGCAGAGACAGTTTTCATGGTTGGGGGCAACAATGATGAACTGCCAACTGTACCATGCATGGCTCACACCAGCATAAGATACCAAGATGAAGAGCTAGCACTGAACTTGGTTGGGTTCATGCAGTCTCTTACACCAAACTGTCACATGGAGGATCCATACACACACACACACACACACACACACACACACACACACACACACACACACACACACACACACACACACACACACACACACACACACACACACACACACACACACACACACACACACACCAGTTACATGGTTCAGCCTGCCAGCTTCCTCTTCTCACTCACACACACTCACCACCTTTTGTGTCAGCCTAGACCACCTGACCCCCCACAAAACACCCTGTGCAAGTGATGATAACTGTGCCATATCACTGTTTTCTCTCTTTTGGATTGAGAGATACTAACACTTTGTGTCTGATGCACTGGGTACATAGCTAAGTCATTGCCTAGTATATCTCCATTGGTGTTGTTGAACTGATAATTGTACCTGTCACTTATATTTGCCTTTCCCAGTTATACAGTGGATAGCATCATCATGTCAGGACTTTCTAATGTATTCTCTTGTAAGGGCTGTGAAGTCAGGAATTGTAATGTGTGTCATTACTTTATAACTTTTTTAATGACTTTCCAGTAAATACGTATGGTGCACATCATAAGATAGGCCATCACATTCAGATCTCAGGATTGTATGACAGCACTGTAGTCAAACTCATCAGAACAGTAATACAGTATAATACTCTTTTTTGCATAAACCTCACCAAATACATGCAGCATCTGGACAGACCAAAAGCCTTTCTTATCAAGATAACCCAGGGCCTACTAACCATGCCATGATATATATGGATAGATTAAAATTCATGTCATTGTAATCTGTCTGGCATCAGATTACATTGTAACTGTTATTTGAAGCCTCTTACTTTTGGTTTAAGCATCTGGGCTTCAGGCCAGCTGTTTTACATTATGAATGTTTGTAGTCTACATTCTTGTGAGAAGAGATGGTAGCTTCTGCCCTTCTGAGCTGGAAATTGTTGGTTGAAGGCTTATTGTGCCTGATGTTCTAAATGTCTTAGTCCTGGTTTAAGTGCTTAGCCTCCAAACCAGTTATTTCACACTAGGAATGTCTGTAGTCCACTCTCTTGCGGAAATATTCTACTGAATTGCTTCTTTATTTAAACTGTTTTTTTTTTGCTGTTGTGACTGCCATTTTCAGCACTTTGCAATTGTCTCATGCATACTGACAACCAGTTGCTTCTAAAACAGACAAATACAACATGTGAGAGATGTATTTATACTATGAATTTGGAATCAATTCTTTCACATAACAGCAAACCAAATATCAAACAAGTCAGCGCATACACTTCACCTCTTGCACATAACAGCTTCACAATACATAAACCCACATATGCAGAGGTACTCACTAGAAGCCTACCTAAAGATCAGATACCTCCCAAGTGCAAGCCTAAGGCACACACTGCAGACCAACAGAATCCACTGCACATAATAATGCACACAATGGTGTCTCAGCCAATAAGCTCCTAAAGCAAAACACCTCAAATCCAAATGTCTTGCTCATAAGAGACTCCATAGTGAGACACAGAGATGTCCCCCTACCAGGCTGGATAAGAAGAAGGTCACAATCAGCTGCTTGTCAGGTGCCAGGATCCATCAGAGCATGCACGCACTCAAGTCTCTCAACAACAAGTACCGTTATGACTCTGTCACAGTCCATGTTGGAGTGGATGAATTGAGATGTACTTCAGTGGACTATATGAAGAGAGACAAGACTGTGGTGTCAGATTATGTGTCCCAGGCAGGTATGTCCCTACCTCTAAGGAGCATTCTACCTTCATGCAAGATGATGCCTGAATATAAACAAAAATGATTGACTACAACAATTGGCTTATCTTCTGTTGTCAACCCAGAGGAATCCAGCATCTGTCAGCCTGGGAATATATGGTTAACAGACCACGCCAGAGATGGTCTTCAGCTGTCACCCCTTGGCTTTTGGTTACTAGCAAAGGTACTTGCATTCCCTATAGTGCATTTTTAGGCAATCTCATAATAACAAGATTCCTGACATAAAAAATCCACTAGAGACAAAATCAAGGTCATGCTGCTTAATGCAAGGAGTCAAAATCCGAAACTGCACTCACTCGAAGCAGTCTATACCTTGGAAGATGCCGATGTCTGTGTAAAGAGACATGGTTCAATGCTGCAGAGATCCCCCCAGCCATGCAAGACTATAATGCCTTCCACATCTTCAGACCTCAAAACGAGTGTGAACTCACCAAAGGTGGAGGTGTATACATCTTCATTAAAGACAAATAAACCTCAAGACTGGAAAACAGTATGACTCCCTAGAGCTTCTTTATGTCCAATTAACTGTAGGTAAAACCCACTTTCCTGTCATTGTTAGCTATAGGTTCCCCACCAGTAGTCAGGGACTTAGGAACACACATAGATTAAAAACTAGCCTTTGATCATCATGTGTCTACAGTAATGAGGAAATCATTCTATATTGCACAACTTATAAGGAAGTGTATGACATCTAAGTCCAGCAAAGTCATTATTCCACTGTATTTGGAATTCATCAGACCTACCATTGAGTACAATGCCCCTTTTGGTATGTACCTAACCAGCCATATCCAACAACTTGAACGTCCACACTAAAAGAATACAGGATGAAGTAAAATGTCCTATACAGACTGCTTCAAGGCCCTATCCCTGTATTCTGTCTCTACAGGCTTTTGAGGGAGATCTATGCCTGGTATACAGGCTATTGTCAGACTCCACTCTGATGGACATCCTCTATATCCACAAAACAAGCAGCACCAGAATTACCTGTTTGAAAGATTTAAACCTTGCCTGTGATATAAATAGGACCTGCCGGAAAGACAGGTATGTATCCCAGAGACTACCCTGTCTATGGAACAGGCTCCCATCTATGTGAAGCAGAGTTCCTCCCTAACTGAATTCAAGTGCAACTTGTACAATTGAATGTGGAACAGGAAATGCATCCCTGGTTTGGCACCTATGTCTCTAGTGGACACAGACAACCTGTAAATGGTTCATCTCCCAGGCCCCTGCTTGTAAATGTATCCTCCCCAAAATCCCTGCTTACACTTATCAAGGTATCATAACTTTTCAGAGATTTGGGATGCATGACTAGACGTAAAAAGACCCTGGTGGTCATTAACCTAGTAAACACCAATGAAACTATGAACCTATGGACCACGAATACCCTTCTGCCTGGCTGGACCTACTTGAGTCTCTCACTATACAGCCAAACACCTTGGTCATGGGTGATTTCAACTATCCTTCCACTGACTGGAAGTCATATATGAGCACTAACATACTTACCCTAAGTTTCCTGGACTTTGTTACTACAAATGCTCTGAAATAGATAGTCTGTACCTTCACAAGGGGCTTGAATGTCCTAGACTAAGTGCTCACCAACGTAGGGAGTCTCTGCACTACCCAGTGTGTGTTGCCTTTCCTGGTAAAGTCTGATCATAATTCAGTCTCATTCAAATGAACAATCGTACCTGACCCCTCCCCCCCCAAAAGCAAAAAGGATGAAAAATGTCTCCAGAGCAAACTATAGCTTCCTAAGCAATGACATAAATAGTTTCAATACCCCTACTACCATTGTCAACAATGACAAGTGTGGGACCAGATAACATCCCAGGTTGCCTACTAAATGGTCTAAAACAGGACCTAGAGGAACCACTTGGCACTCTCTTCAACCACAGTTTAAGTACTGGCTTTATCCCAGCAGAGTGGAAAACAGCAACAGTAATTCCCTTGCACAGAAGGGGTCCATCAAAACACACTGGGAACTATAGACTAATAAGCCTAACCAGCCTTATCTGCAAGGCCATGGAGAGAATCATCATGGATCTTATCAACAAAGATATAGGTGACCTTCAAACTCTTGAGCTGACTCAATTTGGCTTGTTAAGGATACAACATGCTTATTAAACCTGGTGTACTTCTTTGAGAATGTCATCAAAGCCCCGGATGAAGGCAACACAGTACATATAGACTGTCTTGACTTAGTCAAGGCTTTTGACACAATTCCCCAGTCAGGCATCATTGAGAAACCCACACAGCTGGGAATTAAATCATATGTCACTAGATGGGTAGCCAACTGGCTCATCAATAGAATGCATACAGTTAAAGTTGGGGATTCCACCTCTACCAGCAGACCAGTTACCATTGGTGTGCCGCAAGGATCTGTGCTGGGCCCCCTACTCTTTAGAATATATTTCTCAGAAGCCCAGGGGAAACTAGATGGCCTGTGGCTTACCAAGTCCACCAATGACTGCAAACTGGGTGCAATCACTGAGCCCCCAATGATTTTGAGATACTACAAAAAGGGCTTACACAGACAAATGATTGGTGCCACAGCCACTGACTTAAACTAAATGCAAAAAATGTGTTATTTTCCATTTATGCAAATGGGAAGCCCCCACAAATTACATTATTACAAGTACCCCCTTACCTCAAACCCTGTGGTGAGAGATTTGGGAATACAGGTTGATAGCAACCCTAACTTTGATCATCATGATTCCACAGTGGTAAGGAAGCCCTTCTGTGTTACACATATCATAAGCAAGAGCATCACATCTAGAGCTAAGGATGTTATAACTCCCCTGTACTCATCCCTCATCAGACCTCTAATACAGTACCATGCTCCCTTCTGTATGTACCTCACTAGACACCTGCAGCAGCTGGAGAGACCTCAGAGGTTTCTCACCAAGAAAATTCAGGGCCTTCAACACATGAGCTACATGGACAGACTGAAGGCCTGTCATTGCACTCTGTATCTTATAGGCTGTTGAGAGGCGAATTGTACCTACCCTAATGAAAATACTGCTCATCCGCATGTGACATAGGACAAGATTCACTCACTCTAGGGATCTTACCTAGCTTGTGACAATAACAAGACATGCTGGAGAGACAGATATGTCTCTCAGAAATTACCACTCCTGTGGAACAACCTCCCAATTCACTAAAAACAGAGTTCCTCAATAAACATATTTAAGCATAACTTAGACAACTGGATGGGAGAACATAAATTTATGAAGGGGGTATCACCTATGTCCCTCTTGGATAAGGGCAGTCAATGCTGATCATAGACTCACATTGCAAATATAGACTATACAACCTTATCAATAAGGGAACAAAGGTATAACATGGCTAGGCTCATAAAGGCCCGCAGGCCAATAGTTTAGTAACCTCCTATGAAACTATGAACCTAAGGTGACATCTGCCTGAGCTCCAGGCCAGTGTCTGATAATGCCCTTGGTTGGTGACTGCATATGCAATAATCTGATATAGCCAATGACATCAGCATTGTCTGTTGAGCATATGGTCATAACAATGCCCCACATGCTGGTGTAAAATGCTCTCTGTAATGTTGAGTAACAACTCACACAAAGTTGACTGCAGTTAGAATAAAACCCCTATCTAAGTACACAGGCTACAAAACACAGTACTTTATGCAAGTGCCATGGCACAATTCTGACTTTAATATGGCTGGAGGTCAGCTTATACTGGATGACGTCAGCAGGCCATGTGAGAGACAAGAGGTTAGGAGGGCTGCATGAAATGGATGTGTAGGCTTGTGTAAGTATCAAAATTCTAGTAAGCCATGCCATTGGAAAAGTAACTGTAGGATAGCAAGTCTACACTGCTGAGTAGAGACACATGCACACCAAGTTAAATACATTTGCAACAGAATCCCTACCTATCTAAGTGCACAGACTACAGATCACAGTACTCTATGCGTGCACTATGACACAAGTCTGACTTTTACATGGCTGAAGGTGAACTTATAGTGGATGACATCAGCAGTGCATGTTGGAGAGAAGAAGGTGGAAGGCCTACCTGAAATGGAAGCATAGGCAAGTGCAAGTATCACAATGCTGTCAATTTATGGGATTGGGGCGGTAACTGCAGGATATACACTTGGCTAGACACACAAACGCACACACACACACACACACACACACACACACACACACACACACACACACACACACACACACACACACACAGTTGCTGTAGTGAGAACAGAACCCCTTCCTATCTAAGTACACAGACTTCAGAACTCAGAACTTTACATCAACACCACGGCACAAGTGTGACTTCTATATAGCTGCAGGTAAACATATAGATGACATCAGCAGGCTATGCGAGGGACAAAAGGTTGGGAGGTATGCACAGGCACATAGATTCAGAGGTTCATATGAGGCCAATAGTCTAACATCACTAGGGTGTGTAGAAGCCTAGTTGTGTAAAAATACATGTATCCTTATTGAGCATAGTTTGATGTTTGAGTTTAGCAGAGTAAGCTTGTCAGCACAACTGAATGGCCCTGTCCATGAGGGAAAACACAACATTATATATCACACTTTGTAGTGTGGTTGATATATGTGTGTAAAAAAACACTGAGAACCCAGGGTTGTTTGGGGGAACAGCACATGTATGTAATGTGAGTATATGATGTAACCTTACAATGTGCCCTCAATTTCCAATATTTCCACATGTACTTTCATGTTATACAAAGGAAATAGACAATAAACACCAATAAGAAAGCATCATATATACAATTCCGTAATGCAGTGAACAGTGGATTTGCACAATGGCTAACATACTGTATACACATGCAAGTTACACCTGTTTGCGCATAGGTAAGCAGTGCACAAACATAAGCCACATTGCTAACATCTGTCAAGCAGAATGCAACAGTGGCAAGCAATTGTATGGATAGGCAGTTGTGTATGTGTTTTTCACAAAAGTTAAAGCCATGCCATTCAAGATAGCTGGAATACATTTACAGGACTGTAGTACACAGTATACCTGCAGTCATACATTTGATCATAAATGTAATAATACATAGATTACTATATCAGTAAAAGTAATACGATATGGAATGTGCTCTGTTCGAACCTAGGATCATATGTATGGCAGTCCTATACTTACGCCTGTTTCCACAAGAATGTTGAAGAAACAGTTGTCTGTGTTGCACTTCATTGCTGTAAACTGCAATGTCACAGCAGTAAAACAAAGGTTGCACACTCTATACTAGAACCCAGTACCATCTGTACTCCAGGCCAGTTTTTCACAATGGCCAAGGGCATTAATTGAATGTGTCTGGTTACTATTTTTTGCTGTCTGCTTCCTAGGTGGTCTACCTTGCTTTGGGCAAACCAGATAGACATAGCCATTCTCTGTTTCCGCTGTTTGCACTATGCAGTTCATCACATAAAAATTGCAATTAGAAAAGAGAAGAATAAGAAATAAAAACTGAGTAATGGATACATATAAATAAAATAAGTGTCTGCTGTCACATGTTAAGATACTATCTGTACAAATCCAACATTATTTACTTCATTACTGCAACAAGTTAAGAAATAAAAGGATATGCCATAATATTATTAAAGAATATATTCTAGGTTCAAGACTTACCTTGCAAATGCAGCAGCTGAGACAATTTTATTTCAAACCTAAAATGCCCTTGTCTCTACTCCCATGGTATTGAAGTGTTCAAGAAAAACAGAATGTAGGTTACATGGATGCTTTATAGATTGTTGAATAGTTCCACCATATTGAAAATGACCTGCTCAAATGACAAACCTACCTCCCTAGAAAATACAAGTGGAAAAAAACTAAGGGTAATGCTGCTCAATGCCAGAAGTCTAAACCTCAAGAGGCATGCCCTCGAAGCCCTCCTCAGTATGGAGAACATTAATGTCTGTGCAGTGACTGAAACCTGGTTCAAGGCTCCTGAGAGCACCCCAGCACTATCAGGTTTTACCTCATATCATGCTTTCCGGCCCCAAAACTTGGACCGAACCACAAAAGGAGGGGGAGTATCCATTTTCATCAAAGATACCCACACCTCCAGGTTAGTGGCAATGCACGAAGCATCAGAGACTATCCAGGTGCAACTAACCATAGGCAAAACTGCCTTAGAGTTTGTAGCATGCTACAGACCACCCTCTCAAACTCAGGAACCCCACACAGCCTTCCTGAAGACACTGGAGAGTATGAATGTCTCTCCAAATACCATCATTTTGGGAGACTTCAACTACCCAAACATAGACTGGGAACATTACTCAAGCCCCAACACCCTAGCCCAAAGGTTCCTAGAATTCATAAACTCAAATGCAATGGAACAACTAGTCACCATTCCCACAAGAGGAGATAATATACTAGACCTGATCATCACAAACATGGGGACAAAATGCTCCAAACCGGAAGTATATCCCTCTTTGGTAAGATCAGACCATAAATTAATCTCACTGGAAATCCACATCCGCCCCCACGCCCTGCACAAAAGACCACAGTGAAGAACTTCTCAAAAGCAAACTTCACACTTCTTAAGACTGAAGTGGTATCCTTCAAGGCCCCTGGGCCAGTGGAAACCACAACCCACACTGCTGAATCCTTTGCAAATGCCTTCTATGGGCACCTTCAAGAATGCATGGATCATGCAATCCCAAATAAAGCCAAGACCCATTCCCCCAAAGGCAGGTGCCCGGTCTGGTGGACCCCATCCATAAACAAACTTTACAAAAGGAGAAGGAAGCTACTACATGACAGAGCAAAATCCCTAAAAGGGAAGGCGTCTCTGATCAATACTAGCAAAAAACTACGATCACTCATAAAATCATCCAAGGCCAACTTTGAGAGAAAAATCACAAAAGACACAAAAGACAATCACAAGGCCTTCTTTAGCTATGTTAGAAACCTGGGTGGAAACTCCCAGATATGCTCAGAGTTAGTCCAAAATGACAGAAAATACACTGAACCCACTGACATTGCCAACATTCTGGCAGACAGGTTCAGTGCAAATTTCTCCCACAAAGGAGAAATAACTATCCCAGCAGAGTGTAGCCTCCATAACATCTCAGATGCCCAGGTGAGAGCCGCCCTCTCTAAAGCTAAAAACACAGCATCAATGGGACCGGATGGTGTCCCGGGCTGTGTGCCCACATGAACTCCAAGAGGAACTAAACCCACACATAAGGCTGCTGTTTAATCTTAGCCTTACTACAGGATACATACCCAAAGAGTGGCGTATGGCAACAGTGGTCCCACTTCACAAAGGCAGTGCCTCTACGGACCCTGGAAATTACCGCCCCATAAGCTTGATGAGCCTGGTCTGCAAAGCTATGGAGAGGATCATTATGGAACTCATAAACAAAGACATTGGGGACCTACAGACATTGGATCCTACTCAATTTGGCTTTGTCAAGGGCAGATCCTGCCTTTTGAACTTGGTCGACTTTTTTGAAACAGTCACTAAGGCCATTGATGAGGGTAAGGCAGTTCACACAGCCTACCTTGACCTTGCAAAAGCCTTTGACACAATACCCCACTCGGGCATCATAGACAAACTCACCAGCTTAAATGTAAACCCATATGTCACAAGATGGGTTGCAAACTGGCTCAAGGACAGAACCCACGGGGTCAGAGTTGCTGGAGCTATGTCAGACTCTAAGCCCGTCACAAGCAGTGTCTCACAGGGCTCAGTCCTGGGACCCCTCTTGTTCGGCATTTATTTTTCTGAAGTACAGGCAAACATAGGAGGATTGTGGCTGACAAAGTTCGCAGATGACTGCAAACTGGGCGCCATAATTGATACTCCAGCAGACACAAACATCCTTCAGAGAGGCCTCATAGAAATGGATAATTGGTGCCAGAGCCATGGCCTTAAGCTGAACGTCAAAAAATGTATAGTCATACCCTTTGGGAAAAACAAGGTACCGACAAATTACCACATAGGCGGTAATCCATTAAGTACGGAAGAGGTAATCAGGGACCTAGGGACGCAGGTTGACAGTAACCTCTCATTTGACACTCACATTGCCAAAGTGATTAGGAAGACCTTCTATACTGCCCACCTTATCATGAAGGCTTTCACATCTAGATCAAGAGAGGTCATTGTGCCCCTGTACTCTTCTCTTATCAGGCCAATGATTGAGTACAATGCCCCATTTGGGATGTATCTCACCCGACACCTGCAGCAGTTGGAAAGACCCCAAAAGTTCCTCACCAAGAGGATAAAGGGTCTTAAACATATGTCATATGCTGCCCGACTGAAAAAACTCCAGCTCTATTCAGCCGCATACCAACTACTCAGAGGTGATCTGTGCCTGACGTACAAGGCCATGTCCAATCCTGAATTAATGGACGTGCTCCACCTCAGAAAATCCAAATCCATCAGAGCCACGAGAACAAGTGACTTAAACCTCAACACAGAAATAAGTAGGACATGCTGGAGGGACAGATTCATTACCCAGAGGCTCCCTACACTCTGGAACAGAATCCCAGTCCATGTTAGGCAGAGCCCCTCACTGACTCTATTCAAGAGAAGTCTCGACGAGTGGATGGGAGATCATAGGTTTACCCCGGGGGTCATCTCTGTGTCACTACTAGACAGAGGCATAGTAAACTAAACCCTAAAAGGGCGTAGTATTCTCATCCTAAGGGGTGGTGTAAGCCACATACACTCTGGCTAGGCTTATAAATGCCTTAGGGCAGATAGCCTAGTATGAACCTATGAACCTATGAACCTATGTAAGTAGCACCTATGAAAAGCATTTGCTGCTTTAATGCATATATCAGCTTTGCTGGTGCTCATTAGGGTGTGAAGCATACCTACATGATGGTGAATGCACCAACGTTGAAATGATGTAAACACAGGTGATCTTGTTGTTACTTTTCTCCATGCCTGTGATATCGTGCAATCATACAGCTCAAAAAGTGAAGAAAAGGTTACAGACCCTGTAATAGAACCTAGGGCTTTCTATACTCTAGCCGTACACATACACATGCTGCCACAGGAATAGTTATGTGATAATCACCAAGACACCTGCCATTCATTCCTCCATGTCACATGGTTGTGCTAAGTGCCACATTGTGCAAGCAAAGACAAAAATCAAAAAAGAAATTTTAACTTAAAGCAGACAGAAATAATACATCTTAACAAACAATAAAGAAGATGGAACAGAGCTTGTGAATTGTACATTGCTTACATGCATGTTTACACTTTACAGACCTACTAGTACACCTGTGTTAGTGTAACCTGACAAACACCCCTGATGTCATCATTCACTGCTGCCATACATTCAAAACAAACACTTTGGAAGTGCCTATAAGAAGTGAACATCCCTAGATGGTTACAATTTTTGGGGATTCAGCAATTCTAATGAGTTTTGATCTCATCTGCATCTTCACCATGCTGACAGCTCTAAATCTACATGGTCAGTAACTGTATAGGCAGGGAAACTGAAGGGGATCCCAGTGTTGTACACTCAAGTGAGGGTATTACTTTGGTATATATCTGCATAGAGGAATACAGGTTTTGATACAGTTTGATTGTATTCCATCAGATACATACTGTATATGCTTACATGACAGTATGACTAGTATGTTTCATGGGGTTTACACTTTTAGTTATTGACATTAGTTATGAGCACATTCTTTATTTGTGGGTGGGGGAGCAAATCTGCATTTATATCATGGCACTTAAAAAGGAATTGTTGCTATTGTTAATCTAATTTTCTAACATCCACCATGTCTGATAATGTCATAATGTGTGTGGGTTTAGATGTTATGGTCAGTTCTGTACAAATCTACAGACTTTGTTTCCATGTAGACTCTTTCCGTGGCTGTATTTGGAAAACTTTCAAATACATGAGCAACATGAGCATGGAGTCTACATGGTTGCTTTATAGCTTGTCGAATTGCTCCACCATGTTGATTTGCTTCATTAGCACACAATTCAGCTACTTATACTGTAATTTGCATGTCACTAAAGTTTCCATGTTTGCGCATTAGTGTGCGCCGCTAAGTGGAGTTTACTGAATCTAAAACTATTCACAATGATGCACACATGGTCAAAAATGACTGCGTATGGGTTATTGAATCCCCCCCCCCATGTTTGTTACTCCCTAGAAAATCTCTAAGCTTAGTAATATGACTTCATCAGTCTGTTGGAGATGTAGTAAAGATATAAAAGCTGATTAGACACATATATTTATGGATTGTGAAAAATTAAATGAATATTGGGAAGAGAGACATATGTTTTTAACGGGTTGTGTTCTGATAACTGTTCTTTAACTAGATCAGTAATACTAATGAATGTTCCATTTCCTTTAGCTGGAAAAGCCACACAACAAAGTCTGTTCTGGAGTCTCCTGCCAGTAGCTAGAAAAGTTATTACAAAAAAAAACTGGAAATCCAATTCTGTTCCTACATTTAAAAAAAAAAAATTAACAGCAATTCTATGCAAAACTGAAAAACAAGTGATGAGAACAAGCGGTATATATGATGAAAATATGATAAGTGGAATAATAACTTATTAATTCTTTTTAAAAAAAGTATATATGCTGTTTAAATACTGTTGCTAATTATTTTACCATGATTCTATTGCTTATACTTGTTTACAAATAATCTGTCATGATTTAATTACTAATAATTAGAACTAAATAGTAGTAAATAATATGTTTCATATCTATCTTTATTAATATAAACAGCAAGTAATAATCCATGTAGATACTTTTTATAGCTTCCTTTTTTATCTTTTCTCTTTCTTCTCTCACTCTCTTTTTATTTTCTACTCTCTTTTTTTTTCTTTTCTCTCTCTCTCTTTTTCTTTCATATAAGTACATTTACATGCTTTTGATAATACTGATACATGTATATAATAAGATTTGTATAAAAAATTGAATTGGGGCATAAAAAATTAGTTGTATTATATATTAATAACTGTGGGCTTAGTTTCACTGTCATAGAGACTGTAATAACTTGTAAAATACTTTGCGAAGGTTTTACTCTGTTTAGTTTCATTTGTATTGCTAAATGAATGTCAGTCACTTGCATTTATTAAAATTCCTGCCAGAATGTTAAGGGAGACAATTTGGGATGTGGGTTACCTCGTGAATAGTGTCCTCGAGTTGTTTTAAAAGCTTCAACACTCAGAATTCATGCAGAGAAGCTGAATGCAGTCATTTTGAACTTTGACCCCTGAATTCACACTGACACATCGCAGATTCAAGAAGAACACTCTACCAGGAAGTAGAACTGCTGCAAATGTGACTATGGGATGAAAAATGAACTCTATAACATTTAAATGTGAGTTATTTTTTATAACTACTTACTTATTCATGTTATAATTTATAAAATATGAAAGTTATAATGATTTTAAATGATTCAGTATCCCATAGTAAGCAAGTGTGATATTTTAGAAGGCATAGAAAGTAAAACATATATACATATGTTTTTGAAAGTTTACATGACTGCAACATATTAATGTATGTAAATACTTATGATTTAAACATATATAATACAATTCATTTGACTTATCTAACTGACAAGCATAAATATCATTATGATTTTATCTTAGAAGAAGTTGTCATGTGACATATTTTAAAGCAACAGCTCAGATATATAAAATACAGATGGCTTTCTTCACAATGATTTAAGTATATCTGGGAATTTACATAGCTATGCAGTATGATTTGTAACCATATTTATGAACATAAATATTTTATTTAACTGGCAATAATAAGTATGAGAAAAAAGCTTTGATGCAAGTAATTTAAAGTCTTTTAGAAGCTGTTAACTGCATTTCTATGACAGAAAATAGGAATATCCTAATATATGTAATGTCTGAACCATAATAGCCTAAGTTATTGACTCTAAATGAACATAAGAACTTATTTTTACAAACTTTGAATAAATTAATATGTAGATATGCCCCCCCTTTTTTTTTTTTTTTCTCCCTCTCACTTCTTTTCTTTCTTTCTCTCTTCTCGGTTCCCAATATCAAGTTTATTTGAATGCTATTTGATTATAAATGTATTATACTAAATAGATGTACATAGTAGTATGAATTGTTTCTAAAAGTTCCTATTTGTTTATATGATGCTGATTTATCAAATGTTTAGCTTTATCTTACTAGATAATCTAATTGAAAGAGGTTAACTTTAGTTAATAATAACCAGTATTAAATTGATAAGGTGGCAGCTGAGGTACTACTGCTTAGGGTAGGGGGTTAACTTGAGTGGTATGTGCTACTCAAAGTTGGAGTTTTAAACTCCAGGCTGGGTGCAAGGTTTAATCCTTATATTATTTTCTTCTGTTTACTGTTGTTTGTATATAGTTCTGACATCCACAATACATTTTATAAACTCATTGTCACTACAAACAAAAATGAAGCTTATACAAAATCCCATAAGAGTTTCAATAAATACAGCTATATTTAAAGATACACTTAAAGGAGAAGGTATAACATTACTTATTTTGTTAATTTTTATTCTGATTATAAGTTTTATATGTTTAAAAAATGCCAAATGACTTCTCTAAAAGGAATTTCTTTAAACATTAATGGACTGAATAATCCATGTAAAATGGCAAGCTTAATGAGATACATTAATTTACATAAGGCCAACTTAGTATTCCTTCAAGAAACACATCTCCTGAAAAAGGATATTGATAAATTAGTTACTAATAAATATACAGTATTAGTTAGTTCAGAGCACACTCAGAAAAAAAGAGGAGTGGCTATTTTATGGAATAAAAGTATGCCCATACCTAAAACTATTAAGTCTTATGAAGATGATAAAGGAATGTTTTGTATGGTTACAATACAAATTAATGGAAAGACATATACATTAATCAATGTATATTGGATACCAGGAATTGGTATTAATACAGTGAAATACCATCTTAATAAGATCATATCATTCTCTATAGGAGATATTATTTTAGCAGGTGACTTTAATTGTATCCTACATGAAAAAGATACTACTACTATAGGAAAAAGGAAAATTACATCTAATGCAAAACATTTAAAGGATTTTGTTAATTCTTATCATTTGAATGATATTAATAATCAGATAGACTCAAAATCATTACCATACACCTTTTTTCTAACAGATATAAAACTTATTCAAAAATAGATAGAGTCTTTATTTCTAACCAGATGGTAACAGAATTAATTAACTCTAAAATCATTTTGTGTCCTATATCAGATCATAATTCAATTGTCTTTGAGTTCATGATAAAAAGTACTTACAATGTTCAGATCAAAAGGATACCAGCATACTTAACTCAACTAAAAGACTATAAAGATTATATACTTTCAGAAGTGCAACATTTTTAGACATAAATAATACTCCTGAAGTCTCCATTGTTTATGTTTGGGATGCTTTAAAATCATATCTATATGGACAAAGTATCAGATGGTATAATAATAAAAGGAAATCTTGGGATAAGGAATTATTAGATATTCAAAGTAAATTAGACTCTTATAAGCATAATAATAAAGAAAATATTATGGACAAAAAGTCATTGAAGAAATAAACAAACTAAATGAGAAATACAAAGAAATTTTAACTCATAAAGTTAAAATAACTTTAGAGAAATACAAGTTTTGTCTTACTCAATAAGTCCCAAATACTTACATAGACTTAAAAATAAAACAAAAAGGTTGAATAAGCAAAATCATATCAAAGAAATTTTCTCTCTAAGGAAAAAGAAGAATGTTTCTAGTCTACCAGAAATATTAGATGAATTTAGAAATCACTTTCACAAAATTAATCATAATAAGATTAACATGGAACCTAAAGATAAAATAAAGACATTTATAACTACAAACACGAATAAAAAAACTTAATAAACAACAGACTAAACTATTGGATAAAAATATTTCATATACAGAGGTTGTTACACAAATAAACAAGCTTAAATCAAACAAAGCACCAGGTAATGATGGTATTATACCAGAGATATATAAAATTCTTTCTAAAAGTACATACTCATTAATACATAAGGTTTTTATTTTGGCCCAAAATGAGTTAATAACTCCCCCATCTTGGCAATACACATTTATTTCGCCAATTTTAAAACCCAATAAAGATCCAACTAGATGCACTTCATATCGACCTATTTCATTACTTAATGTTGATTATAAAATGTTTATGAATATTTTTGCTGATAGATTGAAGACAATCATCCCAGGCATTATAGATATAGATCAGACAGGCTTCATTGTAAATAGAAATACTTTTGATAATATAAGGAGAACTCTAACATTAATTGATTTTGCAAATAGGAGAAAGAATGATTTAACACTTATTAGTCTCGACATAAGTTCAGCATTTGATTCAGTAAGTTGGGACTACTTGTTTATCTTACTGAAGTGCACAAACTTTTCAGATGCATTTGTAAATCTAATTGAACATTTATATAAAGGAGCATTGGCTTATATTAAGATAGGAACATATGTCTCACAAAAAATACCCATTTAAAAGGTACAAAACAAGGGTGTCCACTCTCTCCATTATTATTTACTTTAATAATGGAGCCTTGGGCTAATCTGATCAGAAACAGTACTGATATAGAAGGATTTGATATAGATGAAAATACAACATCTAAAATTCAACTTTTTGCAGATGATGTTCTAATTACATCAGCAGGATCTAATTCTTCTATGCAGTCCCTATTTGATAAAATGATGAATTTTAAAAGTATTTCTGGTTTAATATTCAATGAAGAAAAAACTAAAATACTACCTATATATACACGAAAAAATGTTCTCATTAGTAATTTTAGTAAATATATACCCAATTCAGGTCAGATAACTTACTTAGGTATAATATTAACTAAGGATATCAAATCTATTATACATAATAATTATAATACCTGTCTTCTTAATATACAAAATCTTTTTAATACCTGGAATAATATGTTTTTTACTATGGAAGAGAGACTTACAATTATTAAAATGATAATATTCCCTAAGATATTATACTTAATACAATCAATAATACTCCAACCTACAAAAATAATTATCAAGAAATTGAATACACTAATATTAAATTTCTTATGGGCACCTAATAGACCTAGGATTGCATTAAAGAAACATACTAATAGCTGGTCTCAAGGGGGCATTTCTTTTCCAGACTTTAACTTATATACTATCTCTTCTATTATAAAAGTTATTACTTTGTTAATAGATCAGTCATATGTTGCAAAATGGAAAGATTACTGGGAACTAATTAGTATTCACTTCATGAAAATCTCTTTAACACATAAAAATATGATTGTAAATAACTCCATGTTATGGTTACTAAAAGAATTTTGTACTTCACCTATTACACCAAAATATATAGTTAGTTATCCATTAAACATTATTATTAGTTATCGTAATTTTATATTCATGCATCCTAAGTATAAGGAATGGAATTTTATTATATTCCTATAATGTATACACAAGGTATGCTTTTGTCATCCATTTCTGAAAGAACTCATTTAGTCACAGAAAATGATCTAAAGTACTGGTATCAGTTGCTATCTGATAATAAAGTTAAAAATTTAGACTTCTTAAAACAAGAATTTGATCTGAGAGAAACTTGTTGGTTAGAAGTTCAGACCTTTAGACAACATCTTATTAATAAAATTGATTTAATGTCTATAACAGTTAAAGAATCTATTCCAACACTGATTGATTACTTGATATTAAATTTACAACATAAAGTTTCTGATAAAGGTAAGCTTTCATACATACATAAAATTATCAGAGAAGAAACTTATTACAGTGTAGATACCTATTGGAATTATTTCGCTTCCATTAATGGTGAATCCCCAAATCAACAAGATAAACAATATATATTGGAATCTGCCTATAAAACTACTTCTTCCATTATTTGGATACTTTTTACTTGGAAATGTTTACATAGATCCTTTTATACACCTTTGACGATGAATAAAATAAATAATAAAGACAATCTATGTAAAAGATGTAATGTAGAAATTAATGCTGATTGGGCACATATGTTTTATGACTGTATAAAATTGAAAGAATATTGGAAGTCAATCAATGATTTTTTGCAAGCTCCTTTTACAGATAATTTCATTATTTCTAAATCTCTTATATTATTCAACACTCCTGTTCCTCAAAGTGTTAGAAAGGTTAATCTTCCCTTGTTATAGTCTATTCTAGCAGTGGCTAGAAAAATAATAACCAGAAATTGGATTTCAGATACTCCTCCTTCGTTTAATGAATTTAAAAATGTTATGACTGTAGTGTGCCATATGGAATTGATGACAATAAAATCAAGAACTACTAGAAAAACATCTTACTATATTATATGGGATACTTTACAAAATCTGTTAAAAAAATCTTAGCTTCAATAGCATGGTATTTTAGTTTAATTAATTGATTTGATTGTAGTGGATGTCTTTGTAAATACTTTGGTTATTTTATTGAATGTTATAACCATTTCTATTTTAACTACTTGTATAAAATTGTTATGATATTTATTTTGTATGTTAAAAACAATAAACTTGTTTAAAAAAAAAAAAAAGAACAAGCGGTATAAATCACACTACAACTTTTAGTGGTTGGGATAGCCTAGAAATATTGCTGTTGAAATACCAAGACTCTTAATGTGTTAATTGTATAAGATTACCTTGATGATTCAATGTATTCCTAATATTATATAACAGTATGTGATGTTGATTTTTTCCTGTCTATGTCTGATACATCAAAATTATCTTTGTCAACTAAGCCTGATACAGAATGTACATTCATGTAAACTGTACTTTATTTTTGTAACTTACTTACTTTTGTATATTTAATGTTTATGTTATATTGGAGCTTTTCTCCCCAGGCCTCCACTGAAAACGGACACCCATGGGCCCAGTGGACTGCCCCGGTCACCAAACTGAAATAAATAAATAAATAAATATATCAAATTAATAAGCAAATTTCTTTATATAAGTACAGGGTCTGAATCCTCCCACCAAACAAATAAACAAAGTATTTAAATGTTATCTCTTTTGATGTCTTTGCCACCCTTTCAATTAGTTTTTGCTTTGTCTTGAATTCTTGAGCAAAGAAACTGATAATTGTTTAAATCTGCTCCTTGTAAACATTTGGGGTTTTCTGGCAAATTGCTCCAGATTATGGTCACTAAATAATGGAATTTCAGATTCTGTATCCTTCAAAATGCCTGATAATATAATGTTTGTTATTCTATCAACTTTCTATGTACATACAATCAATTTTTAAAAGCTGCTCCTGATTTTGTTTCTCATTCTTGAGCTAAGACATTGAGGGAGCAGCAAAGTGTTGCACTGTATGGTTCTGATGCCAGCAAGCTGCGATACGTTTCTGGAATATTAGTTATAAGTTCATTGGTTCATAGATGTGTACTTGGCTTATGACCACTGGGTCCTTTTTAAGTCTAGTATTGCATCACAAAACTATATCAAGTTCTGGTACTCTTGTTAAGTGTTGACAGGGGCTAACTAGATGAAACACTTACAACCAGGGTCTTGGGGATGAACCATTTATAGGCTCCCTGTGCCCATTAGAGACACAGTTGCCAAACCAGGGATATATTTCCTGATTCCTGTCTAGTTGTCCAAGTTACACTTGAATTGGGTTTGGGAGGAAATCTCTCATAGATGGGGAGTCTGTTCTAGATGATGGATGGTATTTGGGATAATGTACATACCTGATTCTTCAGCAGGTCCTATTTACATCACAGGCAAGGTTTAAGTCTTTAGAACAGGTAATTCTGGTGCATTTTGTTTTGTGGCTATGCAGGAGGTCCATCAGAGTGGGGTGTGACAGTACCTTATATGCCATGTATAGATCTCTCCTCAACAGCCTGTTGGAGACAGAATACAGGGATAGGGCTTTAATGTGGCCCACATAGGACATGCAACGTATGCCTGATATTCTTTTAGTTAAGAAATTGTAGACATTCCAAATGCTTGATGTGCTTGGTTAGGTACATTAGAAACAGGGCATTATACTCAATGGCAGGTCTGATGAATGCAAGTACCATGAAACAATGACTTCCTTTGACCTAGATATCATACCTTTGTTTATAAGTTGTGCAACATAAAATGGTTTCCTTATTACTGTAGACATGTGATGGTCAAAAGCTAGATTACCATCTGCATGTTTCCACCAAGTCCCTGATTAGCGGGTCAACTCTTGTGGTGTGTCATCAAAATAAGAGCTAGCAGGGTTGAATGACTTTCTGAAGGATAGTATTATGCATTTATTGACATTTAGATTTAGTCCGTGACTCTGGTACAAGTAATTTATTTGCATCAGCTTTTCCTGGAGAACATTAGAGTCAGTGGGGCATTCTATGACTGCTCCTAATTTCCAACTGTCTGCAAATTTGGTCAGACAAAGGCACATGATATTGGTCTTGACTTAAGAGAAGAAGATGTAAAAAAAGGAGCATTCTCAAGAACAATCACTGAGGGATTTCACTGGTGACTGTCCTGTTTGTAGAGGTGAATTCTTGGGTTCTAACTTCCTGAGCCCTCTCTGTGAGCTAACTGACTAACCACCAGGTAACATAATGGTTTATACATAACCTTTTTCATTTATCAACAATGACCAAGTGGGTTATTGTATCAAATGCCTTGGCCAGGTCAAGGTAGGCAGTTTTAGCCATTTTGCCCTTGTCCATTTCTTTGGTGAGATTCTCAAAGAAGTCTACCAGGATGAGTAGATATGACCTGCCCCTGACAAAACAAAACTGGGTTGGGTCCATTGTCTAGAGGTTTCCCATGTCATTACTGATCATTTCCATGATAATTCTTTCCATGAATTTACATATGAGACTAGTGAGTCATATAGGTTAGCAGTTTACATGGTGGGTAGGTAGCCCACCTTTATGCAGAGGGATGATGGTTGCTGTTCTCCATTCATGAGGCACAAAGCCTATATGAAGGCTATGGTTAAATAGCATTTCCAGAGGACCTGACAAATCATGTTTCATGCTATTTAAAAGGCATCCTGGAATATTGTTTGGTCCCATTTAATGCAGTGTTCCAAAGAGCACAAAGGACCTATTCGCTAGTGATAGTGGGGGAGAGTTACATATGTTGGTATTTTCTGAAGGAGGCTTGGAAGGGTCATCAGAGATAAACTTAGAGCTGATTTGTCAGCTTGTAGACTTGCTATATCCTCTGACTCATTATAGGTGAATCCATTAGCAATGACCTCTGCACACAACTGTGTATTGCTTTTGAGGTTGCTGACATATCTAAAGAATTCCTTTTTTACCTGGAAGGCCAAATTTACCTCAAATTTGGCTTTGGTAGACTTTGTTTGACCTCTGAGTAGTTTTAGTTTGATGAGAGAACATTTATTCTGCTGGGTGTTATACCTCCTAATTTTTGGAATGATTTTCTTCCTTCTGTTATACAGCCTATTGATGTTCTTATTAAACTGGCAGTGGTTTGTGTTTTGTTAGTTCTGTACTTATTCCTGTAAGTTAAGCTGTTTCTATGTAGTTATTAACATGCTTGCATAGGGTTTCTCTAAACAGTTCTGTGTAGGCAGCAGTGTTCTCAGGGCTTAGGGGGCTTGAAAGTTTGAAAGATTTTTCTCTTAAAGGTAAGAAGTTAGCCTTAGAGTAAATTCCTGAACATTCCAGTATTAGCCAAGGCTCTGTGTTTTAAATTTTCTTCAAAGTAGACCATTTTTTGTGTCTGATATTACCAGAAAGAACATTATACTAGGGTGTGTGCAGCATTCTCCTATATTAGTGAGGACCATATTCGGTATGTTTGTGCCCCTGCTCAGTGTATTGACAATCTGGTCAAGGGAGTTTGTGCTTGTAAAATGTAGGAATCTCTGTGCCTGCACATTTTGTGTTGTATATGATTCCCAATTAATAGTGGGGGAGGCAAAGTCACCCATGAATATGATATTGGGTTGGATGGTGAGTTTTCCCAATATGTTTAAATACATGGTACGGGTTTCCTGGGTCATAGATGGAGACATATAGTCTGCAAGGAAATGGAATGGTGCATTGCCTATGAGGACTTTAATGTGAAGAATCTCAAGTGTATTGTCCTGTTTAACCAGTCTTGGGGTATATTTATTTTGATGGAAATTAAGACACCTCTACCTTTAGTCTATGCCTGTGCTGTAAGTAGCTGGTTTAAATGTGTGGAAGGCACTGTAACCTTGCACTGCTGGGGTGCTCTCCATGCCATGACTTCAAACCATTTCTCATTGACTGCATAGACATCAGTATTCTCTAGGGTGAGAAAAGTTCATAGGGAGTGGAGATCCTTGTTTAGACTCCTGTTGTTCATCAGTAATACCATTAGATTTTCTTGGTTTTGATTTGCTATGTCAGAAGTATTTTCAGTTTGGCATTGCCTAAAAAGGCACTGGGTGAGGGACAATGCTCTAGCTAATATTCAAAAGCCTATAGTGGTGAGGTGCAGAACATGCCTGGAAAAGCATCATGGTCTTTTGACCATCTATTTCCATGCTGACAAACATTGCACCCTCCTAAGACTGACACCAGAAAGTAAGCCAATTATTAAAGTCAGTCCTCCTCTCCTCTCCCCATGTTTCACATGGATTGGAAGTTTGTTCCAGAGGAGCGGTCGTCCCTGGGAGATATATCTGTCTCTCCAGCAGGTTCTGTTAATGTCACAGGCTGGGTTAAGATCCCTAGAGTGAGTAACTGTGTGCCATTTGATTTGTGGATGTGCAGCATTTTTGTCTGTACAGGGTCTGGGACTGCCCTGTGGGCCAGGCAAAAGTCATCTCTCAGCAGCCTATATAATAGAGAGTACAGTGACAAAGCTTTTGGTCGATGCATGTAAGTCATGGTTTGGAAGTCTTGAATTAATTTTTTTAGTGAGAAACCTCTGTGGTCTGTCCAGATGCTGCAGATGTCTGGTGAGGTACATGCAAAAGTGAGTATTGTACTCTATTAATCACGTACAGAGGAGTTATAACATCCTTAGACCTGGATGTGATGCCCTTACTTATGAAATGAGAACATAGAAGGCTTTCCTTACTACTGTGGAAACTTGGTGGTCGAATTTCAGATTGTTATTTACCCATGCTCCCAGATCTCACCCTCATTTACACCCCCATGGGCTATGACTGAGTCATACTGATACTTGTGGTCCAATGACCTGAGTACATGTGTAATATAGCAGATCCAAGCCCCTGATAAGCAACTGACTGTGAATTTCTCCTTACTCAGCCTGGTGAGATGGACATTCTGAGGCAATGTAAAAATTACCTAACGTTTACTGACAGCCAACTCACAAAAGGGGTGTCCAATGATTAGAATGTTCAGTTGTGTGGTGGCTTGTCTTATGGGCTTAGAAGTAGAGGCTCCATGAGACATGGCTGTATGTGTTCATTTGAGTGTTGTTTTGAAAGAGTGCATCTGGGGCTGCTGAGGGCATTTGCTATGAGTGCTTCATCCAGGATGTCTTTGGAGTTTCAGAAAGTTACATTTAAGTGCCTCAGCATATGTGGGACTATGTGTCTGATTTGAATTGTGTGTGATGGGTGCAGTGTGTGTACTACTGACAACCTGATTTACATTAGGAGTGCTTTTATGTGAGAACATTGCCTCCAGTGACATTGTATAAATATATCTCTTACATACCATATCAGTATGTTTGAGAATTAACTGGTTGTCAGTAAACATGAGGCAATTCCTAGAGTGTATCAGAATGGGCATATCTACTAAGCTGGAAACAGAGATAGTGGGAAAATATCTATGGCAAAGCAATCTTTTATATTGATTAGAAGGTTGCAGTGAGAATATAAAGTAAAGTTAGGAGTATCTGATTTGCAACTCTGCGGGCAGTGCTTAATCCTACATAATAAGTTCATAAAAGTAATAATTTCTCCATTTTCACAATTCCTGATGAATCTGGTAAACCTCCTTTGAGATTGCTCACAGTTATAAGCAATGTCCTCTTCAGCTCTAGAAAAAAGAAAAGGGATACATAGTTGCTTACCTATCATATATCTGTATGGCATAGCTGTGTATTGCAATTATTTTTTTTTCAGTCTGACATGATACAGTAAACTTCCTCTACATATACGCAT
Organism: Protopterus annectens; assembly: GCF_019279795.1. Lineage (NCBI taxonomy): Eukaryota > Metazoa > Chordata > Ceratodontiformes > Protopteridae > Protopterus > Protopterus annectens. Next base: position 1,370,735,330 of record NC_056743.1, read on the forward strand.
GCTTGATAATACCCACAGTTTTAAAATAGCATTAAAGGAATTCCTGCATATCTCTTGGATCTGCTCCTGCAGTGGTGCCACTTGAACATCTTCCCCCTCGCCTCTCGTTCATTCGGCTAAGCCTCCCATTTTTTTTCTACCTCATTTCCGTATACAACTCTTATCTCTAATACTTCTTCCCAATCAACTCCCCCTTTCAAACAACTAATTTCCTCCCTGCATCCTTCCTTCACCACTAACTTCCCTCCAATCTCCACCTCAGCTACTCCTCAAGTTCCTTCTTTACTTTGAAAACTTTAATTTTAGATTTGACTTTAAAACAGGGAAGAACAAAGAACAAATAAAACCACAATAAATCAAGTGCTTTCACCCAGGCTCTCCCAGGCTTTTTCAAGAAGTCTATGTTTTAAAGTCAAATCTAAAATTAAAGTTGTCAAAGTAAAGAAGGAGCCTGAAGTTCGTGGATTTTATTGTCTATTACCAGTTGGTTTTCGTGGTGCTTTGCACTTGAACTCTGTTTTGTTACTCCTCAAGTTCCTTACTCCTTCTAATGCACTTTAATACAATGACTGTCCTGCGGAACTCTCCGAATTCAAATTTGTTTTAATCCTTTAACTTTTAAATTTGAGTGTAAAATACCTAACATTTACTAAAATGTCTTTTCTGTGTTGTTTTAACACTTTACTCTGTATAAAGTTGAATCACTCTTTTCCTTAAGTTTTTGCATTTATCACAGTATTGCTAAATTTTGTAACGGAGCTTTTCTCCACGGGTCTCTGCTGAAAAAGGGCATCTTGCCCAGTCAGACCAACCCAGTTAACAAATGTCAAATAAATAAATAAATAAAAATAAATACAGTGGGTGTAATAATTAATTATACAGCACAGTAGGCATAGATACAGTAAGTGCAAAGTGCTGCCAGTTATGACTGATTGCTATATATCTACAGACATTTTTTTTTTTTTTTTTTTTATTCATATTATTACTTCTTTTTTTTTGTTTTCTACAAAGAAGTGCTACAGGATGCAATGTCTTCTGCAGAATTTTTACAATTACTGGTCCCAGATTGTCTGGTGGAAAATGGGGTAAAATTTATCTAGGACTGCATTGCTATATTTTATGCAACAGTTTTCCAATTTAAAAAATAAATAAAGTATGTACTGTTAACTGTGTGATCTGCAGTACGTTTTCCAGAGATTACCTGTGTTTGCTGGTTTAGTATCAAAATAGAGAGTTCCCATGTTGTGCTAAAATGATTTGAACAGTTTATCCTGCAAAAACCTGTTCACAGATCATTCATTTGCTGGTTTGTCCCCCACCCTCATTTTGCCCAGGGAGTGGGAGCAAACTCTGGTCAGCCACTTCGTACATCCATCAACTCTTTTGGAAATGACTGGCATATTTTGCAAAGCATGAAAATCTTGCAAAAGTAGTATAGTAGAAAATAGGTTTTGGCTTACTGCTAACACTGCATTCTTTAAAAATATTATGCATTTCACAGTGTGTGAGTATATCAATATATATTAATATGTGTTATAGTCTGTGATTAGCTATCGATATGTATATCTATGAGTGTCTCATTAAATATCAAACGTTCATAAAAGTGAACATTCAAAGAGTGATAATTTTACAGTGAATTTTAAGTGATCACATATATAAAGAAGTAAAACTATTTGTTTTCACAGAGGGCAAGCCCTCCTGCACACCCACACCCTGCTAATTATATATACTAACTCTAAGATTACAGAAGAGTTGGTCAAAGGCAAATTTCCATACCCTGCTGCAACCCAATTTCATACAAAAGGCTGCTGGCAAAAACTCCATTTAAAAGAACATTTTTTAAAAATCTACACAGTTGAGAGATATGCTACCTACCTCTTACACACACCTACCTACCTTTTAAACACACACACACACACACACACCTACTTACCTACCTACCTCTCACACACACTCTTGCCTATCTCTTACATACACAAACCTATCTACCTACCTCTTACACACATACACACACACACACACACACACACACACACACACACACACACACACACACACACACACACACACACTTACCCACCTACCTATTGCGCGCACACACACACACACACACACACACACACACACACACACACACACACACACACACACACACACACAAGCATACACACCTCCCTCCTACTTGTCAGTCCATGGTCCACAGTGCAAACATCATCTTGTAGTAAAATTCTGACACACTCACACACACCCACACACACACACACACACACACACACACACACACACACACACACACACACACACACACACAAGCATACACACCTCCCTCCTACTTGTCAGTCCATGGTCCACAGTGCAAGCATCATCTTGTAGTAAAATTCTGACACACTCACACACACACACACACACACACACACACACACACACACACACACACACACACACACACACACACACACACACACTTCTTACTTGTCCATTTGTGATTTGCAATCCAAATGTCTTCTGGTACTCAAATTCTGCACACTCAGAAGATGAAGACGTAAACAACAGGTCACACAGGACCAGAAAACAAAGGCATAAACAAGTCACAGACACCTGTTGCATCTCTGTGACTGGATGCAAAGCACATTCTTAGAGAATAATGCCCTTAAAAGAAATATTTTGTTTTAATTAAAACAATTAATCTCCAAGCCAGTGGACCCTAGGTGACTGCCTTGGTTGCCTAGTTCTGGATCTGGCTCTATCTGCTGCCATTTTGAGCTTTCAACCTCCCACATAAGTGCATGTCACATAATTATTTATTAGATTGTCATAGTTGGGAGATGATTGCTTTCAGATTCTTATACCAGCTTACATCCCAGTTTAGTGTTCCTAAGCTTTTATGTGGTCCACAGATTTTTATACAAGATATAGAATCTTAAACATCTCTGCACTAAATTCCAAAGGCCACCTCTATGAATGTTTGTTGAGGACTATCAAACCTATTCATTACAAAAAATCTGGACAAAGCCAGAAATAAGGGGGGACATTTCTTATGGGCACCTAATAGACCTAGGATTGCATTAAAGAAACATACTAATAGCTGGTCTCAAGGGGGTATTTCTTTTCCAGACTTTAATTTATATACTATCTCTTCTATTGTAAAAGTTATTACTTTATTAATAGATCAGTCATATGTCACAAAATGGAAAGATTATTGGGAGCTAATTAGTATACACTTCATGAAAATCTCCTTAACACATAAAAATATGATTGTAAATAACTCCATGTTATGGTTACTAAAGGAATTTTGTACTTCACCTATTACACCTAAACATATGGTTTGTTACCCATTAAATATTATTATTAGTTATTGTAACTTTATATTCATGCACCCTAAGTATAGGGAATGGAATTTTATTGTATTCCCTATAATGTATACTCAGGGTATACTTTTGTCATCTACTTCTGAAGGAACTCATTTAGCTATAGATAATGATCTAAAGTACTGGTATCAGTTGATATCTGATAATAAAGTTAAAAATCTAGATTTCTTAAAACAAGAATTTGATCTAAGAGAACCTTGCTGGTTAGAGGTTCAGACCTTTAGACAACATCTCATTAATAAAATAGATTTAATGTCTATAACTGTTAAAGAATCTATTCCAACACTGATTGATTACTTGATATTAAATTTACAACATAAAGTTTCTGATAAAGGTAAACTTTCATACATACATAAAGTTATCAGACAATAAACTTTTTACAGTGTAGATTCATACTGGAATTATTTCACTTCTATTAATGGGGACCCACCAAATCAACAAGATAAACAATACATATTGGAATCTGCTTATAGAACTACGTCTTCCATTGTCTGGAGACTTTATACATGGAAACTTTTACATACATCTTTTATACACCTTTGATGATGAATAAAATAAATAATAAAGATAATCTATGTAAGAGATGTAATGTAGAAATTAATGCTGACTGGGCTCATATGTTTTATGACTGTATAAAATTGAAAGAATACTGGAAGTCAATTAATGAATTTTTGCAGGCTCTTTTTACAGATAATTTCATTATTTCTAAATCTCTTATATTATTCAACACACCTGTACCTCAAAGTGTTAAAAAGGTTAAGCTTCCCTTGTTATGGTCTATTCTAGCAGTGGCTAGGAAAATAATAACTAGAAATTGGATTTCAGATACACCTCCTTCGTTCAATGAATTTAAAAATGTTATGAATATAGTGTGTCATATGGAAATAAACACAATTAGGACTAGAACAAATAGAAAAACATCTTATTTTATTGTATGGGATAATTTACAAAATTTGTTAAAAAAATTTTAATTTCAATAGCATGGTATTTTAGTTTAATTAATTGATCTGATTGTAGTGGATGTCTTTGTAAATACTTTAGTTGTTTTGTTGAATATTATAATAATACCTATTTTTAATTACTTGTATAAAATTGTTATGATATTTCTCTTATATGTTAAAACAATAAACCTGTTTTGAAAAAAAAAAGAAATAAGGGGGGACAAAGGCCCCAAAATAGGCAAAGTTTTTAAATATTGCTCCTATAAACTTAGAAAGTTGCTAGAATCACAGATTTTTAAGTATTTTAAGTATTGTGTATTTTCTGTAGGATATGAAGTCTGACACTGAAATGTCTGTCATTATTTAGTATTATTTAGTGATTTTAATCTTCGATTATTTGCCAGAAAACCAGAAATTTTATAAGAAGCAGACCAAAAATATGAGAGGAAAATTTTGACATTCTGCAAAAATCTGGACAGTTTAGAGGACTGTATTTGATTCTGATTTTTGTGTCAGCAGCAAATACGATTTGCCTCCTGTCTATTCCTTCTATGATACTTGAGGTGAATACTTTAAAGAGTAAAGAATATTTTAAAGAGTGATGGCCCCAGTACAGATTCTAAGTGGCTCTTCTTTTCACCTCACAGCCCTCTCATGACCCGCAGTCTGTATGGTCTTCTTGTCAACGATTCTCCCATAAGTTCCTGAACCTCTGTCCTACTCCCAGTTCTTTCATATTTCATAGTAATTGTTGATATCCTATTAAAATAAGGCCTTTTAGAATTCTGTGAGGACCACATCCACTGGATCTCCTTTATCAAGCTCTGCAGCTATTCATTCATAGGCCTACCTATTGAACAGCATTTTTCTTGTATTCAGAATCTGGCTGTCCTTATAAAGACATGAAACATCCTCAAAGTGTCTCTCCATTACCTACTCTGCCACTTCCATCATGCTGCCCTGTAGTCATCTGGATTGGTCAAGATATCTACCCTAATATAGAGATGATGAAATCTGTTTTCTTATAACATGGTACTTTCTATTTAACCAAAGACCAGTAAAGAACTGTATGAGATATTCTGTCTGGACACTTGATAGGTTTCTATGATTTGTGTCTAGTATGTCAGCTACTGTATGTAGTCCCTGTTAGCCTTCAATTTCTTATTTTAATCTGTCCTACTCTTAGCCTGGCCATCCTCATCTTATATATAATCCAGTATGTCTCCTTTTCTTTTTCTTACCAGCAGATATGGCAACCCAAGATATCCATAACACAATCTGGTTTCACCACTGGTCAGTTTTCGTTCACGCGGTCAAAGTTTACTTCATCAGATTCCAGGGTGGCCTTCAACTGGGTATAATTCAGCTTATATGTGGTAAATAATCCTCTCATGCCCAGCCTTCCACTGCTAAGGTTACTATCACTAAATGGACTATCAAGAAATATGTAAGCAAAAACAAATGGAAAATACTTTTTTTGTAGTGTGGAAGTGGTTGTATCTCCCAGTGCAGAGACTCTGTTCTAATTCCCCAAGTGTCTAAAGATACTGCCTCAGAGGATTGAAAAAATTCAGAGAGAAGGGGAGCAATTGTATTTCTCTGTTCTCCACTCTGATGCAAACATAAAGGTAAGATTAGGGGTATAGAGGCAGATCCTCACATGGGATAGGGCATTTATAGCCCCTGCAAATGCCTTAAAGTAAGAAGAATTCATGTTATAGCTTCTGACATTAAGGTGGGGTGGCAGGATGCCTACGTCTGTAAATCTGGCATTGAGCAGATAACATGGATATATCAAAGTATATGCCCTTTAATTCCCCTATCTTTTTTCCAGGGTAACTAGGACTGTACAGCATTATTTTCCAATGCATTTCGTCTACCCATCTCTGCTTCCTTTCCACCTTTCTTATAACTCATGTTCACATTATCCCTGTTCTAACTGTTTTTGCTCAAATGTAGTGCTCCAATCCCTTTACTCACTGATTCTTTCATCTTCTGCACCTCATTTTAAAGGGCCTGCATTGTCCACATAGCTCTTGAACCTATCTTTTGGAAGTGTCAGTTATTTTTATTGTGGTGTTGCCTCTTCACAACACATAATTTCATATCAGAATGTCTGTCACCCAATTTGCTTCCATATACATCTTATCTCCTTTGTGCTTCAATGATACAGTGCAGTCCCTAATTTCAGATTTGTTTGTTAGGAGGCTGAAAATGCAGATAGGACCCTCAAAAAGGCCACTGTGCTCCCAAGCTCCCAACATTCCTGGTTAATTTGATCACCAGACATTGGTCCTACCATGGGCAATAAGGGTCTATATTACAAGATTGAAATGACCGTAGAGCAAACAGTGTAAACATCAAAAATGCCATACCTCAAAATCACTCTTGTGGGGGGCTGCATCCCCTACACCCCCCCACTAATTATATATACCACCTCTGAGATTGCACTACAGTGAGGTAAGGACAAATTTTCCGATCTTCATTGTACCACGATCTCACAAAAACACATCAATAAATGGCATTTCCGATGTTATAGCCGTTCACTCTTCAGCCTGTTCGATTTCATGATAGGAACCTGAGCAATAATACTGAGGACTGCTCTTCTCTTCCTGGCCGACTTTACTACCTTTTTCATTGTTATGTGTTTGGCCAATAATGGTTTTACTATGACAGTACACCAGCAGAACTATAATATCACACGTTTGTTGCATCAGCACTTGCAGCCAGCCATGTCAGTCACATATAACGATGTTGTTCACAATTGACAGCCCATGTGCTGTTACTGTTATTAAGGCTGTGTATTTATTAGGTCCAAGCGTGTCAAGCTGCTAGACAAAGACCTGCGTCAGTCACCAACAGAACACTAATGTCACACACACTACATTATCTGTAAATTGAAATGTGACTAGAAACCACATATAACAAAGTAGCCAGATTTGCTGCAAATCAACCTTACAAATCCCATCACTGCCTCTCATTAAAGGCTTTACAATGGCCTGAATTTTCCAGCTTACTGCCTCAATCCTTATAGCCCACAAAATACTAAACAGTCCTAAATCCTGCCCATCCCTTGCAAATTCTCTGATACTCTATACTCCTCAACGCCCACTAAGAAGTACTAATCAATACTTTCTTGAAGTTCATAAGCCGAACAAAACCTTTGGGAAAATACTCTATTGTCACTCAGTTGCAAAAAAATTGGAACACACTCCCTCTAGTCCTTAGACTACTTAAAGACAAAAATGCTTTCAAGAAACAGCTTATATCTTTTTTCCTATCAAATTAGAAATTTAGTTGCTCTAAACTAATACCCAAGAAACATTCAGGGATAACCTAACTTAACTATATCACTTCTAGCTCTCTCTCTTACTACTACCTACACATTTTTTTCCATCATATTCCATACTAGTTAGCTCATGTTACACTCAATTCCCATAATCACTTATTACTGCTCTTTAATTTATTTATTAACTTCCAAAGTTCACGCAACTTTATCTGTATATTTACTTACTTCATGCCTAGTACCTTGGTTCAGCAGTGTAGTGAACTTAATCTTACCATATTTCTGCTTAGTTTCTTGCCATACTACATGAAAATTTCCATATATGTATTGCATTGTATTTCTGTCCATGGTGGTGGTGCTGCGGTAGCGTTGACGCCTCACAGTAAGATGCTGACCAGTTCGACTCTCAGCTAGAATGTCTTCTGCGTGGGGACATGCGTGAATGGGTGTACCTTCGTTGAAGGTTGTGAGTTAGGGCTGGCAACTCAGCACATAAAAATCAACTGCCAATCATTAGCGGACCGGAGTTCCGCTGTGGTGACCCCTAACCAGGAAAAGCCGAAAGACACAACAACATTGTATTTCTATCCATTCTATATTTTCCTTTATTGCATGTTATGTAATTACTTCAGAAGTATGTATACTTAAAATGTGATCTGTGTTTATCTTTGTTCTTACTATTTGTTTACTTTAACTTTTTTTTTTTGGGTAGCTTTTCACATCGGGTCTCTGCTGAAAAAGGGCTTCTAAGTACCCAGGCAGACTAACCAGGTTAACAAATGTAAAAATAAATAAATAATAATAAATACATTTTAGCAGGTGTCCCTGGAGTCACCTCACTTTGTTGTTGTCATGAGAGCGTGGCTATCAGTCTGTTGTCAACAAGCCCCGTTTGCAATTATGATGAGCAATTCATCATTTATTATAATTTAAGGTCCATACATAATGTATCAACATTTTAGAAATGTTTTTGTTCAACTCTAAGAAATTAATACCATGAAATTTCTGAAGTTCAATGTCACCAGTTCCAATCCAATCACTTCCTTCTCATACAAATACATAACTCAATGCAATCGTTTATAAGCATTATATCATGCAAAGAACAAGATATGACTTTGCCAGCTGAACAGGGATCTCATTTGTAGACTAAATTAGTACAATGTAAAAAGTTTTTCTGAGAGCCTTAATTAATTTTATTGACTATCAAATGAATATTAAACCAGATTATCAACTCATGCATACAGTTTTAAAAATTATTCACTGTTAAAAAGTTAGATATTCCAAAATTAAGTTACTGAGGTGACACTATTCTTATTTTCCAAGACAATGCAAAAGGATTTCTTTTATCACAGGCAAACAGCACAATAACATAAGTAATATAATAAAAAAATTAAAAATAAAAGTTGTATGGTCTAGGTCTACTTTTTTACTTATTCGTTTTGTTGAATCAGATAAGTTAACTATCTTTTTAGTAACATTATTAACAGTGACCTTGAGTTCAAAGGCATGTCTAAAAGCAAAAAAAAAATAGTTACTGACAGTTTCCTGTAGATAATCTGTCAGCATATTTCAGGAAGTGGGATGAAACTGCAGTACCTGAAAAGAAATATGGGGGAACAAGCTTAGTATAAATGCTGCAATCAGAGGTTTGAATTGAATCCCAGTCTCTATAGCCATGATGAAGAAGCCTTAACTACTGAGGCACTGTGCTACCCTTAAAATAATGCATAGGTAATGAGTATTGCGTTGTGGAATCTGATTCAGAGAAAAATTGTTTTCACGCTAGGTGTCCTCTAAGATAACAGCAGGTTAGCCCTTCAAGGTTCCAACTAAAAATTGAAAGCGGTGCCTTCTGATACCATTTTTCTAAATAATAGAAGTGCAATAATTCAACATTAATTCTTTAAAAAAAACGCATGTTCTAATTCTGAAATTAAAAATAGAATTAAAAGGAAGAATCAACTGGGAGCAAATTAAACATCAGATTCATTGGTGTGTTACAGATGCCTGTTGTTTTAAGCCTTTGATGCTGAAAATGAAACCAGCAGGGCAGATATTGGCAGCTGTGCATCAGACTCTAAATAAAAGGGTACTATGACATATGTAGGATTTAACTTAGCTGGGATCCCATAGATGAACAGGAAAATTACACATTCCTTGAAATATTAAAAACAAAACAAACAAAAAAAAAACCTCTGTAACAATACCTAGGTATGTGGTTGGTCTTATTGTGCAGTAGTATTTTTCTAATTGCCTAGCAAAGAAACAATATTTTCAACATCCCCTAAGCTAAAACATAATGAAGCTTTTAGAAGTGTGAATGATACCTGATAGCAGTTCTGTGTATATGTATTTCCTGGTGTGAAGTAAGTACAAATCTCTGCTGCATGTATAAATCTAACAGTCTACGGTAGTAACTGATGTGCACACTTAGCATGTGATGAAATGTAACACCAGAAGGTAAGGGCTCTACATTATAAACAGACTAATTTTAAGTTATCACAGAGTGCAGGTAGACATGTTTATGTTTGCGGAACAATGGTAGAGTCTTTTCTAAAATAACAATCTGATGCAGTGATTTTTACTTTATTATTTTTTCGGGCTTCAGTATATAAGTATCTGTGCTTGTTTTTCTTAAGTTTCCTTGGTGCTTCATTGTACTTGTTCCTGCTCCACCGCTCATTCATGTTCCTAGAAACCTTACCCACTTACTTATTCTAAACTGCATAGACTTACTCCTTGGCATTCATAAATGATCTGCTACCTGCTATGAAAGAGAAAAAAAATAGCAACCAGTCCTGGCAAAGAGAAATCCAAAGTAATGACTGTGCAGAATGGAAAAAAATGCTATGTATCTCAAAAACATGAGTAGATCTCATCACTTTCAGTGTAAAACTGAACATTGTTATTGGAACTGCAAATTATTAGTCATGCCACCTTGCAGCATTCTGCTGTTAAATTGTGCATTAAAGTATTACTCACAATTTGTGTGGTGATATACAATTCAATATTTCTTTTTCAAAGATGATGATGTTTACTTAGATGCCTTCATTAATGTTGTACGTAATGTTATGTGTCTTTTGCTCCACATATCCCAAGGTCCTGAGTGAGAAGGCACAATTCTGGGTAGCCTAGTGGAACTATCAAGTCAACATATTAACAAACAGTTATGTAAACATGTGAGGTGAGTATGCATACTGGATAGAAACACCTAGATGTAAGATAAGATAAGGGGCCGGATTCACGAAGGCTTGCATGGAGTCTAAGAGTAGTGTAAGACGGCAGACAGCCAATATGTCTGCCGAGCGATCCAGCAACAGCCGTCAGGGACGTGCATGAGATATCCTAAAACTACTCTTGCACGGACAGTGTTATGTTATGCAAATTACATCATTCGCTCCTGAAAGCTATGCACATGAGGTAAATTTGCGATCCAGGAAACACTAACCTGTCCGTGGAAGAGTAGAGCTATTTGCAGAAATGTATTGCACTGGTAATGGAGTACTGTTCTGCAAATAGCAAAACGGAGCTATGACAGCTCCAAATGAAGGATGCATCCAGTTGAGGAAGCATGCCAATGGCCAAATATAAGGCCATTGGCATTTTTATCATTTGAAAATTAATAAAAATCAAAAAATGTTTTCCCTGATCTCCGATGTTTAAGCGTAGCACAGCGCCGCGCAAACGTGAGGCACTCTAAAAACCAGAAAATAAATAAAAAATAGGCAAAAATAGGCATTCTTATTAAAAATATTATTCTGCCATGCAGGTGAATGGCAGGCTGAAGACAACATGGCTACTGAGTAGTGGTTGCTAAGCGGGGAAGCTCAGTTTGAGAGATGTAACCCAGCATTAGTAGGCAATCCTATGCAAATGAGGATAAGGATAGTGAATCCCAATTTTCCCTGGCATGTGAGCCATGTCCCTAGAGTGTAAGTGTAGGAGTAGGGGAGTAGTAGAGTAGAGTAGAGGATAGGTGACATCATGAGGGGGTATGTATGAAAGACTGTAAGCTTATTGGAGCAGAGTGGCTTGCGTTTGCTGTGAGTTACTCAGGATTGGAAGAGGTGTGTCTACAGTTGTCCTAGCTGAAACCCAGAAACCGAAGGTGTACACTGTGGATATCACTGAAATTTCTTGCAAATGTGCTTACACCGTGTGTGCGCGTGGGCACGCGTGTGCACCCGTCTAAGCCTGTGTGTGCTCGTGTGCACCCGTCTAAATCTGTGTAAACCTGTCTAAGCCTGTGTGCGTGGATGTGCACCCGCCTAAGCCTGTGTAAGCCAGTGTGTCGTGTGTGCACTCGTGTGCACGTGTTTGCGCTTGTTTGCGCGGCGCTGCCTCTTGTGGAAACAGAAAGGGAAAAGGAAGGAAAAGAAGTAGTAGGAAGTTAACCAAGGAGAACTAGCAGAGCTGCCAGGTGAAATAAATCAGAATCAGCCAATTACACAGGCAGTACACTAGCCCAGCCCAGCACTTAAAACTCTGCAAACAACATCCCCCCATGTTTTTCTCAAAAACACTGCAGCACTGCAGTATACAAAGAGAGTGAAAACTTAAAAAGCTTAACTCAGACAAAAAAATATTAAGGGCTGCCATTGCTATTATAAGCCAACATGTGCAAGCAGCTGAGGGTGGTGCCATTGTGGATGCTGCTGAGCAACCCACAGTGAGGAGACGGAGAAGAGTGTACAGACCCAGGGTAACCTACCAGGGGCTACATGAGCTGGAGATAATGGAGCACTATAGACTGGACAGAGACCTCCTGCAGCAAATTTTTGAGCTGTGCAGGCCACGCCTCACACACAGAACCAACAGAGGGAAACCCATCCCAGTGGAAACCAAGGTATGTGTTGGCCTAAGAATACTAGCAACAGGTACCTTCCAGAGACCAACTGGTGATATGATGGGGGTTTCACAGGCATCAGCATCCAGGGTACTGCACCAGTTCCTGAATGCCATGTCAGCACATGTTGGTGATCATGTATATTTCCCCAGTTCCTGTGAGGCATTGGCCATCAATATGTGTCTCTTCCAGCAAATACCGGAATACCCTGAGGTAGTGGGTGCAATTGACTGCATGCACATACACATCAAAGCACCAGCTGGTGAGTGGGGTAGGGCCTACATCAACCGCAAGGGCTTCCCCTCCATCAATTTCCAGGTCGTGTGCGATGCCCAGGGCATAATACTGAATGTGTGTGCTGGCTGCCCTGGAAGCTACCACGATTCCCATATCTGGCATCTGATGCAGCTGTACCAGACATTTGCCAATGGGAACATCCCTGACGGTCACCTAGTGGGGGATGCTGCATACGTACTGGAGCCATAGCTGATGACACCCATTAGAAATGCAAGCACACCTGAACAAGAACTCCATAATGAGGAACACGCACAAACACGAAATGTAATCGAGCATGTGTTTGGGATGCTCAAGTCATGGTTCTGGTGCCTGGACACATCTGGTGGAGCCTTGCAGTACTCACCAACTACATGTACCCAAATTGTCATGGTATGTGCCATGCTACACAATATGATCCTGCAAAAACAGCTGCAGCAGGAACAACATGGGGCAGGGCCAAACAGTCCCCCCAGTATTGCCAAGGCCATCACAGGCAGAGCGTGACTCGGAGGAGGAACAACCTGAGCCTGCCCCAGTAGGCAGAAGGAGGCATGCCCAGTATCCTTGGCCTTGGCAAAGAGGCAACGCATAGCACATACTCTGGCTCAGTAGGAACCCTGGAAATGATACCTCTCTCCGACTCGCACATAAAATAAAAGGAATGCCTAACTTGACACTACCTGTTTTCAAACATGTATAGGGAGTGTACTTTGTGCATCCGACATAGGCAGCCCTGCAGCACCACTTGAGGCATGATTGCCATGTTTTAAGCAATATAAAGCAGTGCTAAGCAGCTTTTACCACTGTTTAGCATATTTAAGCACAATTGTGTGGAGCTGAACACTGCACAAATGCACAAACTAGCACAACGTTGAGCAATGTTGGGCAACGTTGGGCAATGTTGGGCAAAGTCAAGCAAAGTTGGGTAAACACGCTCACACCTGCTTTACTGTTCCTTAACCAGTCAGGTCTGCCCAGCAGGAAAATAAAATCAGTAACAGGGCTCGAACGCAGGATACTGTGCACTATAGTCACAGTACTGAACCACTAAGCCATGACAGCATTTCCCTGGCACAGACACAGCAGGACAATTGTAGACTAACGCAAACACAAACAAATGCTGAAGCATGCCCTCTGAACTTCACCCCAGGCCTATGCAGATAGATAACAGCAGGCCAGGCAGTGTGATGTGGGTTGGGTAGGCTATGAAGTCACAAACTAATATACGTGAAATTGGAAGCTAAGATCTGTATTACAGTAGTATGCCTCAAGCCAGTATGATAGGCAACAGTACAGACTGAAATGGAGTACCTGACATAGCAGTGCAGGCCTAGCAAATGTGTATAAGTGTCAGGTGAACCCCTCATCCTATGTACACCCACAGTAACAATCAGGTGTGCCCTCCCGGGTAGAAATGTACAAATAATAGCTGTCCCCCTGTATGTAGAAATGTTGATAAGTCTATGCAAAGTGACTCATAGAAGGCCTGCAGGCACAGCATGCTTCCTGTTGATGTACAACACAAAGGTGAGCCCTGAAGTAAAAAACAACTTGACTTTTCACACACATATAGTATATATGTCCATACTGGGCATGCTCACACACTTAAACAAATTTAGCAAATTTCAGTCAGCAACATACTGAAAGGTCATACTGGGCATGCTCACGCACTTAGGCCATGTCTGAGTACAGCAGTGGGCCACACATATCTGGCACTTGCAGTTCTTACCCCAGAAACTTGTCACTATTCACCAATCCTGCCTTGCGCACACAGTGATATGAAAACAGATCCATATAATATATAGGACTCCTGTCATAATCAAACTGTGTACTATAAGTACTTAACTTGTTCAAAGAAAGTGAAAATTCAAAGAAGATCAATAAATCTCTGATCAGTATCATCAATAAACAATGAGCACTCCTAATATTATCCAATCCATGTTCTGGAAAAAATATTGTCAAAGAGTCCATAGAGAACCATGAAGCTTTCTTTCGCTATGTCATAAATGTCAATGAATATCAATATCAATAAAGAGCATTAGCGGCCTGAAATACATGCCATACACAGACTGTCTCAAAATGCTTCAGCTGTACTCTCTCACATATCACCTACTCAGAGGTGATCTCCGCCTAACATACAAAGCTATGTCAAACACAGAGCTGTTGGACATGCTCCACGTAAAACACTCACAATCCCTCTGCTCTTCAGCCACAAAACCCCGAGTGAAACACAAAAGGAAGGGGTGTATCCATTTACCTTATGGATACCCACACCTTCAGGTTAGTGGCACAGCATGAGACCTTGGAGACCATGCAAGTGCAAGTAACATTGGGCAAAGCTGCTTAAAAGATTGTAGCCTGCTACAGATCACCTACCTTGTCTCAGGAACCGTGGAAAATATAAAGGTCCTACCAAACACTATTATATGAGGAGATTACAACTACCCAAACATTGAGTGTGAGAATTACTCATGTACAACGTCCTTTGCCCAATGTTTCCTAGAGTTTAAAAACTCAAATGCCCTGGAACAGCTGGTCACCATGCCCACTATAGTTGACAACATACTGGACCTGATCATCATCAACATGGGGTAGCAGTGTTCCACAACAGAGATAAACCCCTTGCTGGTAATATCAGATCATAAAGTAATCACACTGGACATCCACATCCTGCCCCCCCCTCCCCCCCAGTCAAGGAAACCACTGTGAAGACATTTTCAAAAGCAAACTGCACACTTCCCAAGACCAAAGTGGAAAGTTCCAAAGCCCCCTTGCTATAGGATAATGCTATACAATCTGCCAAATCATTTACAAGTGCATTCTATGAGCATCTACAGAGATGCATGGATCGAGACATCCCAAATAAAACCAAGACGCACTCCTCCAAAAATAAGAAACCGATCTGGTGGTCATTGCCCATAAATAAGCTATACAACAGAAGGAGGAAATGAACACATGATAGAGCAAACTTCACAAAAGGAAAGGCATCACTGATCGTTATTAGGAAGAAACAATGATCACTCATAAAATAATCCAAGGCCAGTTTCTAAAGACAAATTGCCATGGAATATAAGAATAACAACCACAAAGCTTCATTATCTATACCAAACATTTAGGTGGCAACTTCCAAATATACTGTCAGCTACTGCAAAATGGCAAGAAATACACTGAACCAACTTACATTGCCCACATCCTGGGGGACAAGTTCAGTGCAAACCCCCCATCACCCCCAAAAGGGCCTGTGTCCATCCTAGAATAATGCAGAGCCCCAGACTTCATGGACATGCAGGTAAAAACAGACCTCTCCAAAGCTAAGAACACAGCATCAATTGGACTGGATGGTGTCCCAGGCTGTGTCTTACACCAACCCCAAAAGGAACTACACCCTCACCTACATTCACTGTCCAGACTCAACCTTACCACAGTCTATGTACCCACAGAATGGCATAGAGCAACAGTCATCCAGCTCCACAAAGGGGGTGCCACAACAGAACCTGGAAATCATTTCCCTATAGGCCTACTCAGCCTGGTCTGCAAAGCTATGGAGCAAATTATCATGGAACCCATAAACAGAGACATTGGGGACCTCCAGACACTGGACTCTATCCAACTTGGCTTTGTTAAAGGCAGATCCTGCCTCCTAAACCTAGTTGACTTATTTGAAACAGTTACCAAGAACATAGATGGAGGTGAAAGTAGTCCACACAGCCCACCTGGACCTCACTAAGGCCT
The DNA here is from genome assembly GCF_019279795.1 of Protopterus annectens. Classification (NCBI taxonomy): domain Eukaryota; kingdom Metazoa; phylum Chordata; order Ceratodontiformes; family Protopteridae; genus Protopterus; species Protopterus annectens. The sequence goes on from NC_056743.1 coordinate 1,370,751,779, forward strand.
ATCAACACCATTCCCCACTCTGTTATCATGGACAAGCTTACCAGCTTGAACATTAACAGCTATGTCACAGGATGGGTGGCCAACTGGCTCACAGATCAAACACATATGTTCAGAGTTGCAGATGCCATGTCCAACTCTAAACCATTCAGAAATGGCATCCAACAGGTCTTGGTCCTGGGACCCCACCTGTTCAGTAGATACTGCTTAGAGGTACAGGCAAGCACGGGATGAGTATGGCTGAACAAGTTTGCAGATGACTGCTAACTGTGGTCCATAATTGACTCTATGGCTGACACAGACATCCTCCAGAAGGGTCTTACAGAGGCACATACCTGGTGTCAATACAATGCCCTCAAGCAGAATGCCAAAGAATGCATAGTCATCCCCTTTGGATAAAGCAAAGTGCACAAAATTACCACATAGGTGGTAATCCAGTATGTACGGAGAAAGTAATCATGGCCCTGGGGACCCAGGTAGATAGTAAACTCTCCTTTGATGATCACATGGCCAAAGTGTTTAGAAATTTCTTCTATGTAGCCCACCTAATGTCATCTAATGTAACCCACTTTGTCTAGTCTGATGATGTCACCATCCTACAAATATACCTGTGGAAAGAACAGCTCCCAGTGATGTGTGTAGCACATCGTGTAAATGCGTACTCCTCTAGTATTATAAATTAGTTTTCTAGGGGTTTGAATCCTGCACTTGACAACTGTGTGTGTGTCTATCTCTTTGGAGAGGCGCAACCTTTTTGGAGACTACTAAAACACAGTAAAAGTGGTATACTTTTCTTTGTCAAGTCTGATGATGTCACCATCCTACAAATACACCTGTGGAAAAAAAAACTCCCAGCAGTGTGTATAGCACATTGTGTTAATGCGTACTCCTCTAGTATCATAAAGTAGTTACATAGGGGTATGAATCCCGCAATTGTCAAGTGTGTGTTTGTGTGTGATCTCCTTGGAGAGGAGCAACCTTTTTGGAAACTTCTAAAACACCTTAAAAGTGGTATACTTATCTTTGTCAAGTCTGATGATGTCACCATCCTACAAATATACCTGTGGAAAGCAGAACTCCCAGTAATGTGTATAGCATGTCATGTTGATGCATACTCCTCTAGTATCATAAAGTAGTTAGGTAGGGGTTTGAATCCTGCACTTGACATTTGTGTGTGATCTCCTTGGAGAGGAGCAACCTTTTTGGAGACTTCTAAAACACCTTAAAAGTGGTATACTTATCTTTGCCAAGTCTGATGATGTCACCATCCTACAAATGTACCTGTGGAAAGGCAAACTCCTAGTAATGTGTATAGTGTGGTGTGTTAATGTATACTGCTCTAATATTAAAAAGTAGTTAGGTAGGGGTTTGAATCCTGCACTTGGTGAGTGTGTGTGTGTGCTCTATGTGTATGACACTGTTGGTCAAGGTGTTGTGGGTTTTGCTTTTACTACTGTATGACATATCACATTGACAACAGTAAGTGCATTGCACATGTCAGGTAGCTATGTGGCAAATACATATATGCACATTTGATCTCAATTATTTCATAGGTGGGAACCCTGCTTTCTCCATGAACACATCTGTTATCTTTGCCAGAGTGTGCTTCCGCTTTCCAGACCTTAGGTCACATCCGTATGCTTGTGACAAGCCCAGCCACTGCAGTGATCCCTGGCCTAGGTCATCCGTGTCACACACACTCATTACAGTTTCTATTGAATAGTGTGAGTGAGAGTTTATGCCTGACGTATATTTCAGACCTGTTCAAACATAGCAAAGTCTGTCAATGATGGCTATTCATTATAGGTGTACAACAACCTTTGTGGATATGCATGCAGACCCCTTATTGCGTATGTGATCCACCAAGTGATTTCAAAATACCTTTGGAAATGTGATTACCAAAGGAGAGATGACGTAACACTTGGCTGTATGTACACATTGATACCTGTTCAACATATTGGGGGTTACTACCTATGTGGTACTGTGGGGATACTATGTTTTGTAAAAGTGGATGACTATGCTTTAGTTGGCTTATAGCTTTACAGCATGGGTTTGACACCAGGCATCTGTCGCACTATATATGACTCTGTCTCTCTCTCTCTATGTATGTATATATATATATATATATATATATATATATATATATATATATATATATATATATATATATATATATAGAGAGAGAGAGACATACATACATATACACATCCATTGGTGTACATATACATATACATATAGGCACATATACAGTCCACCTTTCATGGTGGGAATATCAATTATGCAAAGGATGTGAGGTATACAGTAATGCAATGATATCGCACAGTCTTGTGAGAAATGCATTGAAGGTGTTCTCATCCCATGTAGCTTTAGCAAGCCTCATTGGCTGCAACATTGCAAACTTAAACAAATCACACCCACAGTGCTTAACCACCGCATGTCATATACCAGCACTGTATGCTGTCTTGTTTGCTACACAGTACAACCTACATACAAATATGCACATAACAACCTTCACCAGCATATATATGTCCACCCTTCACATACAGTTGCAGTATGTCCCTTGCTCTATGCAGATGTACAGATGTTAACATATCTGACACATATATATATATCCGTATGTGTGTGCCATACACACACAAGGTCCACACTGTTGTAAGTCCCTAGACCTCAAGGCTGACCTGTTGGGCCTTGCTGCAACATGAACAGGTGTCACATGTGAGCACACAGTAATATTAGAGGGTGTGTATATAGCTACAAATGCTAGATTTGCATACTAGCCTGGTACAGCAGTTGCCCAATGCTAAGCTACATGTTAATATGACTATCATGCGTGTGTTACTCTGTCACATCCATGTTTATATAGCTGTTTGAGCTACTCCCCCAAACAGCCATTGTCCAAACTACTGTACAGAACACAGCTAACATGGATCGGATGTTTGACATTTAATGCTGAGCTACATATGTCATAGTAATGTTCCCCTGCACACAGCTACACACTAATTTGTCCATGGCAGTAGTTATGCTGGACATCTGCACATAAATACGTACTGCTGCCACATATGGATGTTTCAAAGTATGTAGAGTACTCTTCAAAAACATCTACTACATGCCAGTAATTACATATCTGTTACCTACCTTTCCTTTGTATGTGTTGGTATTATTAATTTCCGTGTTCCTTTTGCTTTTGAGTTTGCTTTTGTTGTTAATGTCTCTCTCTCTCTCTCTCTCTCTCTGTCTCTCTCTCTCTCTCTCTCTCTCTCTCTCAGTGTCTGCAATGGAGTGATTGCGTGTATGGGCAGCAAGTACAGCCTGCTTTTATAAGTATCTGCACATGTGCATGTGATGGCCTCTGCACCAATTGGTGGCCACCATTTGGTAATTGCATGCAGCCTGTTGTGTGGTAATTGCAGTACTCACTGTCATAGCAACCCAATGCTATAAATTGCTAAGTCAGGTAGGCGTAGCCCTTTCAGCTTTCCAAAGTGGAGCTCATACTTGTTTGCTATGGACACCGTTGTTTAAGTCAGAAGGTTGGTATAGTTCTTATATCTGAAGCTAGGGGTGTAGCCAGTGATTTAAATGTTGTAATACCTGAATGTTGCCACTTCCAGTACACACTTGTCAGTGTAGAATTGTACTAATCCCTGCAAATGCTAACACAAGATACATAGGAGTATGTAGTTTCTTTTTTCTACTTATACAATTAACTGCCATACAAAAGTAGTTATTGAGATGTATTCTTTTGGCACATGAGCTGTTTGTGAACTGCTATACTGTGAATATTAATGTACTCACTTCTGAACAGTTTTTGCTTTTTTAGTGTTGACATTAGCACAGGCTGCTCATGAAAACTGGACAATTCCAGTGCTGAGTATGCCTACCTACATCCTTGGTAGACCCTGAACACACAGGTATATTGTACATTTGGGTAGGGATGCAGACATACAGAGACCATTATGTATTATTGTGTGAATGTTATATTGCTGGACTTAAAGGGTTGCTGTGTACCTGTTAGTTTATCAAGGCAAGTAGTCTGTCTGCATAGCTCCCAACTATGGACCTATCCAGATGGTAGCCAGATGTTAGCCTGTTATTCTTTGCCTGTGCAATGCACAGGTCTTTTCAGCACAGGTACAATGGCATTGTTGAAGTCAGTTGCTACCAGTACATGGCTACATCCTTTGGTATTTCAGTGTTGTACTCATACATAAGGGTATGCTTGTTGAACTCCTTCCAAAGCTATTTGCACAGTGTGTAACAGCAGAAAAGCTGATATGCCTGTGTGTTTCTGCCTCTGCCACGCCTCTGAAACACTCAGGTACATATTTGAACAGAGTCAGGGAAAGGTAGGTAAAAGTGAGATACACCTTCAAAATAATAGAGACAGTAAGTGGAGACTTCGAGAGAACCAGTGCATATGGATTACTACACCTTTTCTGAAGTACAAACGGTGTCTAACTCTTATTATTGTCATTATCCATTATGTGTAATACCCCACCTTTCTGCCTAATGTCAGTACTTTTCAGAGGGATTCGGAGGGACACAGCTAACATATATTTCAAAATCAGGGACATCCCTGAAAAGTAGTCACAGTTGGGATGTATGTCCTCTGCCCTAATCAGATATGCCACTGTTTATCCTGCTATGATACTGTGTGTGGGCTGTAAAGTGCTGCTGTAACATTATTTCCTGCTAGAATGGCTGGTTCTCTTATCCCAGTCATGTAATGCAATTCCACAACAACTGCTGGTGAAGTTCCACAGAACAAGTTTTGTGTTATGGCATTCCTATTTTTCCTTTACATTCACTCATTCTGATGCATGAGATATTTATTACAGCACCAACTTGTTGTGTGGCTTAGTGGTACTTCATGCAGTCTAGTGTGTCCAAGGTCCGGGGTTCGAGACTGACACAGGTGTTTTATTTTGCTGCTGAGCAGAACAAGGGCCCTGACATTCAGAGTGAATAAGGCACTTTTAAGCAGTTGTAAGTGGGTTTGCATGGGTTTGCGCAATGTTTAACAATGCTTAGCTAAGCGCACACAAGCGCACACTCAATCAAACCCCGCTTACTACTGCTTAATAGTGCTTACTCCCGCTAACCCCCGTGCTCATTTCTTTGAAAGAAAAGAAAATGGGGAGATAGGAAAGTGGTGAAAAAGGGGCACAAAGAGGGAAAGACAGTAAGGAAAACAGCTTGGGATGTGCAGGATGGGTGTAGGGAAGGTCCATAGCTGCCCATTTCTTTAACAGCAACAGCTGTGCATATGCAATAAATTTGGAGGGGAATATGAAACCTTGCACCCCTGAGAGAGGGGTGAGGACAACAAAGTATGTTGTGCTGCCAATTAGATATCAGTTTATGTATCCAGCAGACATGTGTGCAAAATGGCCAGCTATGTATGGGGCATAATTTTTTTTGGAAGCAGATTACCCTTTTTTTTTTTCAAGTGAGAGTGGAATGTGGGGTAGGGGAAGTAGGTATATTTGGGGATGTAGGTTGGGGAGGTAAACAGACAAGACAAGCAAGATGCATACAGGGGTGGAATATGACACATGTGGTGGGTGAACATCATTGACGGGGAAGGATGTTTGGAAATCGCAAGCCCATGAGCCCACAGATGGCAACAGTGGAACTGAGATCCCCACCCATGGGCAGTCACCACTGCACCTTCACAGCCCAGAGGATGACTGTGCTGGGGGCTGTGTAGGAGGGGCAGGCTCACCCGTGAGTTGCACCACTCGTGCCTCAAGCTGGCATAGAGGATCAGCGACAGAATGCTCGATCTCCCTACGCACCACAGCCTGGACTGTTTGGAGGGTGATAGGTGGCCCTCCTCTGCCCACACTTGCACGGGAGGGAAGACCCCCATCCCCTGCAGCACTTCCACCTGAAGGTGGCACAGGGCCAATGGAGGAGGAGGTCCTAGGCTGGGCACTGGACCTGCTGGTGCCAGGTGCCATCGTCAGCTGAGGTGGGACAGGTGGGTCTGCTGGGACCAGCCTTCCCATACATTCTATGTTTAGGAGGATTTAATGACAATATGGGTTAGTAACAGTCAACAGCATTCTCAATTAGTTATAACAGCATGCAGAAGTATTCCCATTAACCCAACACACCAGAGTTCCAACAGTTGAACAGCAAGCATGACACATGCATATATAGAACAACAGTGGACATTACAACAGCATTCAGGTTTAATTGATGGCAACAGGCCACCAATATTGTGGTATTTGAACAGGGCACATGCCTCAAAATAAATGCAGATATTTATAAATCAATAGGACATATGTCCCAACAAATGTTTTGAGATTAGACATACCCATTGAAGTGTGGAATTGCATTTTTTATGCACATACAGTAGGGTGGAAAACGATAGCTTCATTAACAACTTATATATCCTTCTAGTTTACATTCCTATTAACTGCAGTTATATGTCCCCTACATGTATTATTACACTACCCAATTGTCCTTAAATTGGGAAATGGGTTTTGCTAGATCTTTACATACATGGGCTGTATCTGACATAGAAACTGTCCGGGATGCAGATGTTACTGCTACATATTTTGTGAGTTGCTCAGACACACTACTGCTGAGATGGTACACTGACAGCTCTACTTTCCTATACTTATCTAGATATGTTCAGGTGAAATTATCAGTTATATGTTAACAACTCCCTACATTTCTGCCAGCACAATGACATTTCTGGGGAACACGATACCAAGCTACTCATGTGCCAGATTAACCTGTACATGTTGGGCATGAACCAACAGTTGAGGACTGTACATATGCTTAAAAGCTATTGGCACTCCCTTCATCCACTTTATATGGGCCTACCCAACTGTGTGTTAACAGCACTTAATGCAACAGTACTATTTCTATAATGCAAGAGTACAACAACATATCAAAGGAAATGACACAGACACACCCCAGGAATTATATCTTAATTAAAGACTTATAACACTTTTCTAGATGCTCTCTCATTTATTTTATATAACAGTACATGCAGAATAATTATTAGAGAATTATTATACCTTTATTTATTGTGTTAAAACACTTTTTTCAGACTCTCTCATTTATTTTACATAACAGTACAAGCTAGATAATTACTAACTTGCCTGGTGGTGCAGCCATAACAGCCTATTGGCATAGGCTTGCTGATTCGCAGCATGGACACCTGCAGCTGTGAAGTCAATGAAGTGATATTGAGACATACCTATCCGTAGTATAGACTAGAATAGCAACTCTAACATACTTAATTCCATGGCTACTTACTCAGTAGTGGGGCATTTTCCATCTCATGGGCTTCCTGGATCCACTGGTCCAGTTGACCCACCTTATGTCTCTTCAGGTCTGTGTGGTGGTGTCTGACCTGCTCACCAGTCTGAGGGACACCTATGGCACTGGTGAGTTCATAAGCTAGACGGTCCCAGGCTTCTGCTTTGTATTGGGTGCCCTGGTACTGGCCCCACAGGAGTCTATCCTCATAATTATGGACAAGGAGCCAAACCATTACTTTCGACTCCTCAATGCCCCAACGTTGCACTCGAACACGAGAGCCCTCTCCAGCACCGGCCATTGCTGCCTGCAGATGGGAGCTACAACCAGTTATGGCAAGTATTCCTGCCTATGGAGCTTAAATATGCATCATTTCCCGCACTTATTTGTGATTGGCCAGTTTTGAAAAAACTCAGCTGAAGGCACACCTGCTTAGCAATGGGTAAACTTCCATTGATATGTATGTGTGTGTTGAAAGTGCATGCTTATGAAAAGCTGTCATGGCTTAGTGGTTCAGTACTGTGATTATGGTGCAAAGTATCCCGGGTTCGAGGGCTGTCATTGCTTTCTGTTTTACTACTGGCCAGACCGGCTAGGAGGTGTGGTTGTGTTTAGGCGACTTTGCTCAACTTTGCCCAACGTTGCTCTACGTTGCTCTACGGTGCCCGACGTTGCCCGACGTTGTGCTAGTTAGCGGGGTGCGCAGCTATACGCAAACATGTTCTGTTTGCGCTGGTTTGTGAGATGCGCAGCTCTGCACAAAGCTATTGCACTAGTTAAAGCAGTGCTAAGCTATGAGCAATTATATTTAAATATGGTTAATACTGGTAAACTTTGGTTAGCAGTGCTTCACATTGTTTAAGATACGTTACTTATGCATTCATCAGTATGCATAACCATTTCACCTTCTTATATACATCCATGAATAAAATACCCTAGGGAAGCCAAGAATAAATGGATGACCAGGTAGGCTGCCTTAATAAAGGTATGGTGGGATGTCGGTGAAGAAGCTGGGCTAATGGTAAAGCCTTGAGAAAGGCTGTGCATACCCGAGCACTTGTGGTTGAAGGCTGAGTAAAGCCTTTAGAAAGGCTTCATATTTCACTATTTTCAGGTTACATATCAGTGCCTTTTTAAGATTGTTTTTTTAATTAATAGCCCTCATTCAGTTCCATATCTTAATACATTAGTTTCCATTGATATCCATTATTTAAGAATTTTTCACTATTTGGTTTCTCTTTTTAGTTTCTGTATCTTATATTTTGGATATCTAGCCTGGTGCTTATTTTTTGGTCTCATTTTTTGGTTTTCTAGCCTGTTTCTTATTTTACATACATGTTATTTTACATACATGTTGTTGCTATTTCTCTAGTATGCTTGGCTTTGCTTATTATGCTCTTTTAGGTTGTCCACCATCCTGACAAAGATTTCGAAAAGTGTAGCCTAACAATGTATTTTACCAGAAAGGGTTGATTTTTTTCCAGCAAGACTATTTTTAGTTAATTACATTTTTTTTAGCTAATTTTAGCTAATCTCCAAACATCACTATTGTAGGTTTAGAGTGATTCTCCTAACCACGTATGAGCTGGCTCAGGGTATCTAACCTATCAGATTATAAGGTATGATGTCAAGTTGGCGTGCCCAATCACAATAAAGGTTTTTTCACACACACTTGATTGGCACCCACTGACACACCCCCAGGTACTCTTATAAAAGGAAATCCTTAGGATCACTCTTTCCATTAAGAAACTACGCTTCGATGGTGTTTGTACTTCTGGTACTTTTTACTTCAATAAAGTACGACCTTCTAGAATCTGAACTTCGACTACGTTGATTTTTTGCCACCACGGCGTGCAGAGCTCCTTAGCCAAGCCACATTTACATTGTTTTGCCTGTTTTTTCTGTGTGTTTCATCTTTGATTTCTAGCTGTCACACTAGTGGTTCCCCTCAGCAGGCGACCTGACCAGCTGGAACTGTGACCTGTATACAAAGCCTTTCTAAAAGCTTTACTCAGCCTTCAACCACAAGAGCTTGGGTACGCACAGCCTTTCTCAAGGCTTTACCGGTAGCCCAGCTTCTTCACCGACATCCTACTGTACCTTTATTAAGGCAGCGTACCTGGTCATCCATTTATTCTTGGCTTCTATAGGGTATTTTATTCATGGACATTTTTCCTCCTCTGCATAGCAGCTTGAATACTCAGGTCCCACAGACAATCATTTTCCTGTTGGACATTTTTCACCAAGGGCACCCGTACCTTGGTCTAATTTTTGTCTGAGGACTCACACAGCCATGGACACCAGGTGGTTACAAGACCTCTTGACACCCCCAGCCATCAACATTGAACTAGAACACCCAATGCAGAACAACCCAGAGACTGACTCTTCATCGGACCACATGTGGAAACTAGAGGACACCCTAAAAAGCCTTATCCGCGTTAAATGGGAACATTTTTATCTCGCATCTTGCATACAGTTTAACCTCACTCCAAAAGGCCTCACCATCTACAAGAAGCCTTTTTTCAGAGGTTCAGACACACAATTGATTCAGGACTGGTACAAACCCTAGAGGATACTAGCACACTACTGCTCAACCTGCTCCTTGAACACAACCGGAGGCACAGAGAGAGACTTTCCCCCACCCTGGAGACCATTGAGGCCACTTGCAAACAGTCCCTCTCCTTTGACAAGTACTTTCTTATGATTAAGGACAGGCTCACCAACTTTGAGGGCAAAATCAAAGAAAGGAGGCTCAAAAAACTGAGAAGGGGCATGGCCCTCTCCAACAAGGAATGCTCTCTTACATTAGACTGAGTCGGTCCATCGGAGAACCAGAATTCCATAGGGGTCACGCTAAGTACCAACACCCCGCCGTTAGACCCTGGCCCTTCTCAGGGCCCCCTGGCCAACCCAGGTCATTCTCAGGACCTACACTAATGGGATTTTCAGAGGGCCCCAGACACCCTGGACCCCTGCTCCACAGGGACCAGACCACTTCCCCGGGAATGCCGGTGACACCACAGATACAAACTTTGGGCCTTACCAAGACAGCCAGACCCTCCCTCTGGATGAGCATCAAGACAACCCACAGGGATCCAGAAACCCCACCTCAAGGGACCCATTCGATAGAGGTCTGCGCCTCACCACCCCTACACTCCCCACAGTATCAACCGAGGAGGAGGAACCACAACTCGCAAGGCAAGAGAGACTTGAAATTTCTCGAGCAACCACCCACCCTGAAAAAAAAGAGAAGACACAGAGGCCAGGTCTCAAAACCTCCATGGTATGGAACCACTCCAGAACACCGCTCTCCCAATTAGAGCTAAAGGTGCTGCAAAAAGGTCTCACTTTCGTCCCTCAGGGTCGGTCCAGTCTCCCAAAAACGACAATAGACCTACGATTCTTCACGAGGAAACTTCAGCTAAAGCTATATTTTTACCAACATGGTAAAAAGGACCAGCCTCAGGACAACCAGACTGTTCTGACTATTAAATTAAAAAAAAAACAAGCAACTTCTGCCCCCCCTCCCAACCCGGTCATACAAGCTTTTCAGGACAAGTGTGAACTTGAAATCAGGTCTCTCTTATGCAAACGGAGGAAGAAAAGGATTTTTAACACCAACAAGGAAGAATTTGCAGCCCTCAGACAACTCAGCTCAGACCATTTGAGAAGGGTCATGAAGGCTGACAAGCGTGGGGGGATACTAGTGACAGACACCACCTCCTACAATGACAAGCTCCACAGTATGCTCAACGACCACCGGCATTATGACAGCATAGATCACAACCAAGTGCTGACAGCCTATGAGGACATCAGAACAGAAATCTCGAGGCTAGAGGATATGGACCTAATTGACGAAGGGCTCACAGAATTCTTCTCTATCCACCACCTGAGGATTCCCCAGTTCTTTGGGATACCAAAGCCACACAAAAACCTGAAAGACCCTCCATATAGACCTGTAGTAGCCAGCGGAGGTTCCGTCACATAAACTATAGCTCTCTACCTGGACTTCCACCTAAACCCTCTCAGAAAACAACAGGTCTTTATTTTAGACTCTATGGACTTCCTCAACAAGATCAAGGACATAGCCATAGACAGAGACTGGATACTGGTCACCAACGATGTGGAGTCCCTTTACACGGCACTCCCACATGACTTCTGCATTGCAGCCATGGCTGAAGCCTACATGAAGGACCACACGGCCATATCAGGGGAAGTGGACCACATGGGTAGGCTCCTCTCCCTACTCCTCAAGAACAATTTTTTTCCACTTCAATGGGCACTACTATCACCAGAACACTGGGATCACTATGGGAGCAGCTATGGCCCCAAGTTTGGCAAACATGGCACTAAGGAAGTGGGAGCAGAGCCACATATATGGTTCCACCTTTTTTAACAACATAGCATGCTACTACAGGTTTATCAATGATATTTTCCTGGTTTGGAAGGGTAACCAAGTTGAACTGGAGGAATTCCTCATTTATATCAACAACACCACCGCATTCCTGCATTTTACCAGCAAACAAAGTACAGAGGAGATCGAATTTCTGGATCTTTACCTGAGGAAGAAACAAGGCTCCACCATACTAACACATGACCTCTATCAAAAACCCACTAGGGTAAACTTTTTTCTGAACGCCACCAGTATGCAGCCCTTCAAACAGAAGGTGAGCGTGATTAAATCGCAAGGGATCTGTATAGCACGAGTCTCCCAGGACCTGACGGATTTCTTGACCAACATTCAAAAGCTGCAAATTGACTTTTTAGCCTGAGGCTACTCAGAAGGGCTAATCAACAGGATCCTCGACCCCATCATTAGCCAGCACCAACTTGGCACCCCTAGGGCTCTAACTGACACCAGGATCCAGACCACCCCAGAAACTAGATTCCAGTTCAACTGCATCCTGGACTTCTCTATGGACTACAAAGACATCATCCAGATCGTAATGGACAATTGGCCCATCATCACAAATAACAGGTCTTTTGGACACATTTTTCCAGAGAAACCCTCCTTCACAGCTAGAAAAGGGAGAAGCATTAGGGACTTTCTGTAACACCCCTGCCAAGTTAAACTTGACAACTCTGGTACCTTTGCCTGCAGTGAGCCTCCCTGCCACTACTGTAGATACATGAGTGGTGCCGCAGGCTTTTACTGCCCAAATGGCAGGAGACACTACACACCTAATGTCAGAGGTGACTGCAATGTCTCAGGAGTGGTTTACATAGCAGCGTGCACCAAATGCAATGCTTTCTATGTGGGCAAAACAGTCAACTCCCTTAAAACGAGGATAGCAAATCACCTGCATGATTTAAAATGCTTGAAAGTGACAAACCAGCTGGCAGTGCATGATGTCAGGAACCTAGGACACAATACGTTCAAATTTCATGTTCTTGAACATATCCCTAAATCCCCACTAGGCGGGGACTACAACTCGCTGCTTGAGAAGAGGGAACTCGAGTGGCAAATACATTTGCAGACAAGGAAAAGACCAGGCCTTAACTATGCGGAATCTTTGACCCCAGTCTTGTATCTCAGAAAGATACAACACAGTATACCACAACCTCTGCACCTGGACCTCTAACAGATTTACCGACGACGTGTTACCTTTCGTGCGACAGCCAGTTTTGATCTCACCAGTCTACCTCCAGCCCATGGTATGATACTTCCCCTGGCAAAATCGGGCTCATTTTTTTCAGTCAATGGTTCATCTATATATATGTTTTTGTCTTTCATGTTTTCTACAATGGTTCAGTATTACTTTTTTTCCTGTCTTTCTAGCTTTCCAGGTTACATATCAGTGCCTTTTTAAGATTTTTTTTTAATTAATAGCCCTCATTCAGTTCCATATCTTAATACATTAGTTTCTATTGATATCCATTATTTAAGAATTTTTCACTATTTTGTTTCTCTTTTTAGTTTCTGTATCTTATTTTTTGGATATCTAGACTGGTTCTTATTTTTTGGTCTTATGTTTTGGTTTTCTAGCCTGTTTCTTATTTTACATACATGTTATTTTACATACATGTTGTTGCTATTTCTCTAGTATGCTCAGCTTTGCTTATTATGCTCTTTTAGGTCATCCACCATCTTGATGAAGATTTCGAAAAGTGTAGCCTAACAATGTATTTTACCAGCAAGGGTTGATTTTTTTCCAGCAAGACTATTTTTAGTTAACTACATTTTTTAGCTAATTTTAGCTAATCTCCGAACTTCACTATTGTAGGTTTAGAGTGATTCTACTAACCACGTATGAGCTGGCTCAGGGTATCTAACTTGTCAGATTGTAAGGTATGATGTCAAGTTGACGTGCCCAATCACAATAAAGGTTTTTTTCACCCACACTTGATTGGCTCCCACTGACACACCCCCAGGTACTCTTATAAAAGGAAATCCGCAGGATCACTCTTTCCATTAAGGAACTATGCTTCGATGGTGATTGTACTTCTGGTACTTTTTACTTCAATAAAGTACGACCTTCTAGAATCCGAACTTCGACTACGTTGATTTTTTGCCACCACGGCGAGCAGAGATCCTTAGCCGAGCCACATTTACATTGTTTTGTTTTTTTTCTGTGTGTTTCTTTTTTGATTTCTAGCTGTCACGCTAGCGGTTCCTCTCAGCAGGCGACCTGACCAGCCGGAAATATAAGTCAGCCTACCTGGTCATCCATTTATTCTTGGCTTCCCTAGGGTATTTTATTCATGGACATTTTTCCTCCTCTGCATAGAAGCTTGAATACCCAGGTCCCACAGACAATCATTTTCCTGCTTGACCTTCTTAGATATATATATATATATATATATATATATATATATATATATATATATATATATATAGATAGATAGATATATATATCCGTTCACTACTACATAGGCCATTTCAATGCTTTTTACTAAAATTTAAAAGATAAATGTCAGGAATTATTTTTATATACAGATTTCCAACAGAAAATATTAAGGGGAGTGGTGGGACTCGAAACGGGAATGCCTCTTTTTTGTGTGAAGGCTCTACCACTACGCTATTGCTATTTGGCTTAATTTGCATATACGTTTCTTATTATCCTCTTCGATGTCTAAACTGCTAACTGTAGCTAAGCAATGGACAAATCTGCGCAAACACGCACAAATACGGGCAGCTATATCGGGAATAATAAAAAAAAATAAATAAAAGGTTTACATTTTCTAATTGTACAGGGGATTAGAATGTGAGGGAGTGTAGTGTTGGGTCTGTACACATTTGAGCGGACTCGCTCATGTCAGTTGACATTTGCCGATTGAGGGACTTGCAGGGGCATGGATTTTTGGACTGCTCGGCAGTCCGACATGCCCCCTGCACTCGTGCACGCTCTGTGTTAGCCTTAGAGTTGAGTCAGTGTGCCCTCATGAATATGCATGGTGTGCTGACATCTTACTCTTAGGCTGCAGTTTCTGTGTAAGACTAATTTAGACTTATATGGAGGATTAGTAAATCCCGGGGAGTGTATTTATATCTAAACATCAATTTCTCAAAATTTGGTATGGATAGCAACAGACCACTAACAGCAGGATATGCTTTTATGACCGTATGACTGTAATAAGTGAATTACTACAGCTAATGAAAAAAATACAACAGTGTCTTTATAAATGCAGAAAATTATCTGATCACTCCAGAATAAAGAAACGGTATCAGCATGGTGGTTACTTGATTATAGAAAGCTGCTTCAATAATAATGAGGTTGTGCTGTAAATTCAACTATAGAACTAATGCAGAGAATAATCTTCGTTGAAATGAGAGGGTGGATAAGTCTAACTATAGGACAAGTAAAACCAAAAAAACAGCCACCAGCCCACACAAGTTCCTGAGTTCTAGATAAGTCCAAGAACAAATAGTAATAAAAACACAAAAGAACACAGATGCGGCCAGGTTTCCAGTGTCAGTTGAAGTTTTAATATTAAAACATAAGCACTTTTACAGGAAAACCTGCTTCATCAGATGCTAATAATTGCAATTAAGAAATGCTTCTATTTATACAACCTGTAACAGATACAAAGCAATCACATAATGCAAATTAAATAATGCCAGTTAATGTCACGTGATCTAACTTGAGCTATCTGGCTAAATATAAACAATATTTAAACATACTTCAGTGGTGAGACAGCTAAAAAAAATTACTATCTAAATAAGGGTGTGGATTTTAATTTAGGTTTAAGTGGCACATATTCATTTAAACCATGCCCTGAATACCCCTAAGTCTAATAATCCATCTGGCCTCTAGCTGCTCTGTAATATTGAGCATGTCTCCCCCCCTAATATTTTCAAAAATTCTACCTATGGCCATGAATTTAAAGGTGTGTCCAGAGTTAGTGCTGATAACATGCTTAGCCAAAGCACTGGGTTCCTTTATATTATTCTGACAATGTTTCTACTGCATGGATACATTGAGGAGTCATTGGAGTGTTCTACCTACAGATAGGGATATTCATGAACTAATAGATGCTGAGCCTAAGTTTTTATTTAGGAATATGAAGTCCTTCAAAAGGCAGCTATGCTATCTTAGAAGTATTTCTCATTCAAATAGAGCAGTTGGAACATACCCATTTGGTAAATGCAACTTTTGTAAATATATTGATAGTGAAGCTAGGGGCGGCTGCTGTGGTGCAGCATTTAGCTTTGCCACCTCACAGCAAGAGGTTCTCTGGTTCAATCCTCAGCTGGGGTGCCTTCTGTGCGGAGTCTGCATGTCCTCCCTGTGGTCGAGTGGGTTTCCTTCAGGTGCTCTGGTTATCTCCCACATCCCAAAGACATGCTGTAGGTGGATTAGACACTCTAAACTGACCCTAGGTGTGAGTGTGTGCATGTGTGTGCCTTCTGTGGAAGGTTGGGCACTAGGCTGGCAACTCGACACTGTAAAACTCCACTGCCAATCATAAGCAGACAGGTGATCCACTGTGGTGACCCCTAACTGGGAAAAGCCAAAAGAAGAAGAAGATTGGTAGTGAAGCTAGCTTTGAACATCCAGATCAGAACAAAGTATTTCCTTTTCAAGTGCAAGCCACATGTGATAGCCACCATATAGTTTATTTAGCCTTTTGCCTTGAATGTAAAAAAATTCTATAAAGGTAAAAGAGACAGACCATTTAAAGAAAGGATTTGAGAACATATTTACTACATTAGTAAGAGAAATACAACCAGTGCTTTATCAGCTCTAAATCTGGACACACCTTTAAATTCATGGCCTTAGGTAGAATGTTTGACAATAGTAGGGGGGAGACATATGCAATATTACAGGGCAACTAGAAGCCAGATGGATCATTAGACTTAGAGGGGATTCAGGACATGGTCTAAATGAATATGTGCCACTTAAACCTAAATTAAAATCCCAACCCTTGTTTAGATAGTAATATTTTTTTTTAGCTGTCTCACCACTGAAGTATGTTTATCCATATATATATATATATATATATATATATATATATATATATATATATATATACACACACACACATATATACATATATATATATATATATATATATATATATATATATATATATATATATGTGTGTGTATTATATTTTAAGGTTGTATTTATAGAATTGGTATATGTATATATATATATATATATATATTTTTTTTTTTTTTTGTTTTTTTTGTTTTTTATATGTATGTGTGTTTTTTACCCCCAAAGTTAAAAATCAAGGGAAGAACATTAAAATGGACTGTGCCTTTGCGATCCCCATTTGTGTGGACTCTCAGGACTTTAGAAAGACCATTTGCAACAATTGGAAGGTTATTATTGGCAACAGGGATTTGGCCAAGATAGTTGGTGATCATCCAACATTTATTAATAAAAAAGTAGCTAGTGTCAAATCTATGCTAGAGACAGGGGAACACCATTGCTGCTGGACTAAGTATTGGCTGTTTGGTGTGTGTTTTGGATGTACTTTTGTTTTTGCTACGTCCGTTTGTTATTATTGATTTTGGATCCAAGCCGTACTTCTCCAGTTATTTGCATCTCGTTTATTTGGACTGAAATATTCCTGTTAAAAGGCTATTTAACAGCTTTATCTATGTCTAATAGTGGAAGCTCCGAACGGAACTCTGCATCTAGTGCCTTGTTGTTTCAGAATATGGTAGCAGAACGTGACAAAAGATTTACTGCAAATGACCCCTGGAACTTGGAGGGGAATGTGAGTACAGACAGTCGCTTCATTCAGTTAAACAAGCTAATGGCCAAGGAGGTTGCGCTGTATTTTGATACTAGGCTTTTAGAGAAATATGTGAGCCTTGATATCACCCCTCGAGGGCTGCGCATTGAAAAATTACCAGCTGCACCATTCTCAGATGATGAACATGATCTTTTAGAAGAATGGAAGCAGACTTCTCACTTATGTACATTAGGTTGGTTACGTATATTGATAAAGCGCAACCAAAAATCTCATGACAAGTTAAAAAATGAGATTTTGACATTACAAAATGAGCTTGTTGCTGAAATAAATTATAAGGTTCAAATGGCCAACATTAATGATAAAATGAATAAGTTAGAAGCTGACGTTGTGCAAAGGAAACGTAATAAACTAGTCCGGGACTTAAAGGACTATGAGACTGGTGTAATTTTCAATTGGCAATGTGAACCAGTACGTAACCGCTCTAGAGGGAGGAGCTGGACTCGCAGCTCTAAACGAAGGAACTATTCAACATCAGCGTCTTCTTTTTCATCTATGGAGAAAGAAACTGCTATAAAAAATGTATCCTTTGCAAGAACTGTTGCTCCTAATCGAGGTAATGATGGAGGGTCTGCAGAAGCTTCTAACGAGACTCTTAATTTAAATGCAGCGGAGAACACCGGTTTTCAAAATGGCAGTTACAACAAGGAGAGAAATGGGAGAAACGGCAGAAAGGGGCGAAACCGCTACAAATGAAGGTTTGATTATATCTGAACTTAATGGGACTTGTGATAATGTTACTTCCTTAGAATGTGTCAATTTATCGGATATATGTTTAAATCATGACATGTTGAATGTCTTACGCAAGGGAAGCAAATTTGTTCCCACTATTTTTCCTTCGTTTGCTGACATATATTTAGAAGTAAAAACATTTATTCGAAAACTGTTATTAAGGGTATATTTCAAAAAATTTAAGAACATGTATGTTAATACTAGTGTTCAAAATTATGAAATTAATGAAAATGAAACTGAATTTGATGAAAGTTTGATGAATTTGTCAGTATATGATTATGAACATGATGAATCTTATTATTTTTTGGAAGATAGTGATGATTGTATTATGTGCTTCAATAATGTCAATAGCCCTGACATAAGTTATTTGACAGGTTATGGAAAGTTAATGATGCCTAAATTCAGAAATACTGGAAGTAAATTTACACCTACTATTTTTGTATCAGCTATTTCAATTTTTCAGAAAGTTGTTCTTAAAGAGATGGAACTAACGTTCAAAGAATTTTGTAAAGAAAAAAAACAATTTAATTTGAGCAAAGGTGAATGGCAGGCTTTAAAACATATGAAAAAAATGAAAAGTGATTATATATTTAAATGTGCAGATAAAGGGGGTAATTGGGTTATTCTAAATAAATCTGACTATTGTATAATGGTGGATAGATTGCTTTCAAATAATGAAGAATATACTAAACTTGATGGGGATCCTATTAAACTCTATAATGAAGAATTGTTAACTCTTTTGGAAAGGGGAGAGCGACTAGGTTTCTTCTTGCATGCTGACATTAAGAAGATGTATATCAAGGACCCTCGTACACCCATACTATACGCTCTTCCCAAGATTCATAAAGATCTAGTGGAGCCCCCTGGTAGGCCAATAATATCAGGGATAGGTTCATTTTTGGAGAATGTTAATGTTTTCCTGGATTTCCAGTTGAAAACTTACCTTAAAAAAGTGAATGCTCATATTAGCAACACTAAAGATCTGATTAATGAACTAAATAAAATTTCTTGGGATAGCGATTTTTATTGGGTGACTATTGATGTTAAGTCTTTATACACTAACATCAATATTAGATGGGGGCTTGAAGCTATTCATAATATGTTAGGTGAGGGCCATAGGACTAGTTTTTTGATTTCCCTGTTAGAATTTTGTTTAATGAGCGGACTGTTCAGTTGACATTTGCCGATTGAGGGACTTGCAGGGGCATGGATTTTTGGACTGCTCGGCAGTCCGACATGCCCCCTGCACTCGTGCACGCTCTGTGTTAGCCTTAGAGTTGAGTCAGTGTGCCCTCATGAATATGCATGGCGTGCTGACGTCTTACTCTTAGGCTGCAGTTTCTGTGTAAGACTAATTTAGACTTATATGGAGGATTAGTAAATCCCGGGGAGTGTATTTATATCTAAACATCAATTTCTCAAAATTTGGTATGGATAGCAACAGACCACTAACAGCAGCATATGCTTTTATGACCGTATGACTGTAATAAGTGAATTACTACAGCTAATGAAAAAAATACAACAGTGTCTTTATAAATGCAGAAAATTATCTGATCACTCCAGAATAAAGAAAAGGTATCAGCATGGTGGTTACTTGATTATAGAAAGCTGCTTCAATAATAATGAGATTGTGCTGTAAATTCACCTATAGAACTAATGCAGAGAATAATCTTCGTTGAAATGAGAGGGTGGATAAGTCTAACTATAGGACAAGTAAAACCAAAAAAACAGCCACCAGCCCACACAAGTTCCTGAGTTCTAGATAAGTCCAAGAACAAATAGTAATAAAAACACAAAAGAACACAGATGCGGCCAGGTTTCCAGTGTCAGTTGAAGTTTTAATATTAAAA
This sequence comes from Protopterus annectens, assembly GCF_019279795.1. Classification (NCBI taxonomy): domain Eukaryota; kingdom Metazoa; phylum Chordata; order Ceratodontiformes; family Protopteridae; genus Protopterus; species Protopterus annectens. The sequence goes on from NC_056743.1 coordinate 1,370,771,842, forward strand.
CATAAGCACTTTTACAGGAAAACCTGCTTCATCAGATGCTAATAATTGCAATTAAGAAATGCTTCTATTTATACAACCTGTAACAGATACAAAGCAATCACATGATGCAAATTAAATAATGCCAGTTAATGTCACGTGATCTAACTTGAGCTATCTGGCTAAATATAAACAATATTTAAACATACTTCAGTGGTGAGACAGCTAAAAAAAATTACTATCTAAATAAGGGTGTGGATTTTAATTTAGGTTTAAGTGGCACATATTCATTTAAACCATGCCCTGAATACCCCTAAGTCTAATAATCCATCTGGCCTCTAGCTGCTCTGTAATATTGAACATGTCTCCCCCCCTAATATTTTCAAAAAATTCTACCTATGGCCATGAATTTAAAGGTGTGTCCAGAGTTAGTGCTGATAACATGCTTAGCCAAAGCACTGGGTTCCTTTATATTATTCTGACAATGTTTCTTCTGCATGGATACATTGAGGAGTCATTGGAGTGTTCTACCTACAGATAGGGATATTCATGAACTAATAGATGCTGAGCCTAAGTTTTTATTTAGGAATATGAAGTCCTTCAAAAGGCAGCTATGCTATCTTAGAAGTATTTCTCATTCAAATAGAGCAGTTGGAACATACCCATTTGGTAAATGCAACTTTTGTAAATGTATTGATAGTGAAGCTAGAGGCGGCTGCGGTGGTGCAGCATTTAGCTTTGCCACCTCACAGCAAGAGGTTCTCTGGTTCAATCCTCAGCTGGGGTGCCTTCTGTGCGGAGTCTGCATGTCCTCCCTGTGGTCGCGTGGGTTTCCTTCAGGTGCTCTGGTTATCTCCCACATCCCAAAGACATGCTGTAGGTGGATTGGACACTCTAAATTGACCCTAGGTGTGAGTGTGTGCATGTTTGTGCCTTCTGTGGAAGGTTGGGCACTAGGCTGGCAACTCAACACTGTAAAACTCCACTGCCAATCATGAGCAGACAGGTGATCCACTGTGGTGACCCCTAACTAGGAAAAGCCAAAAGAAGAAGAAGATTGGTAGTGAAGCTAGCTTTGAACATCCAGATCAGAACAAAGTATTTCCTTTTCAAGTGCAAGCCACATGTGATAGCCACCATATAGTTTATTTAGCCTTTTGCCTTGAATGTAAAAAAATTCTATAAAGGTAAAAGAGACAGACCATTTAAAGAAAGGATTTGAGAACATATTTACTACATTAGTAAGAGAAATACAACCAGTGCTTTATCAGCACTAAATCTGGACACACCTTTAAATTCATGGCCTTAGGTAGAATGTTTGACAATAGTAGGGGGGAGACATATGCAATATTACAGGGCAACTAGAAGCCAGATGGATCATTAGACTTAGAGGGGATTCAGGACATGGTCTAAATGAATATGTGCCACTTAAACCTAAATTAAAATCCCAATCCTTGTTTAGATAGTAATATTTTTTTTAGCTGTCTCACCACTGAAGTATGTTTATCCATATATATATATATATATATATATATATATATATATATTTACACACACACACACATATATATATATATATATATATATATATATATATGTGTGTGTGTATTATATTTTAAGGTTGTATTTATATAATTGGTATATGTATATATATATATATATATATATATATATATATATATATATATATATATATATATATATATATATATATTTTTTTTTTTTTTTTTATATGTATGTGTGTTTTTTACCCCCAAAGTTAAAAATCAAGGGAAGAACAATAAAATGGACTGTGCCTTTGCGATCCCCATTTGTGTGGACTCTCAGGACTTTAGAAAGACCATTTGCAACAATTGGAAGGTTATTATTGGCAATAGGGATTTGGCCAAGATAGTTGGTGATCATCCAACATTTATTTATAAAAAAGTAGCTAGTGTCAAATCTATGCTAGAGACAGGGGAACATCATTCAGTGTCTTCTAATCTTAAAGGAGCTGTAGGCACATATCCTTGCCATAATTGCAAACAATACAGATACATTGATTCTTCCAAGAGTCTTTATTTTATTCACATTCAAAAACTGATCACCAGTAAAAGCAGGTTTAACTGCAAGAGTTGGGGTATAGTGTATTTAGCTACATGTACCATGTCATAATTTTTATGCAGGCAAAACCATTAGGACTTTATATAAAAGAATATATGAACATTGTCTAGCCATCAGAAATAAGGACATCAACAACACCTTAGCCAAGCATGCTATGGAATGTTCTGATTTTAAGAAACTTGTCTTTTTTGTACTGGATTCTATAAATATGACACTGTTTGTTGATAATTTTAATACTGCCTTAGAAATTAAAGAACTTAGATGGCAGGTATTTCTCAATGCAGAAGTATTTGAATGGTACTCTGAATGTTAAATGCCTTTTAAATTATAGGCATCATTATTAGATTGCAGTTTTTAGATGGTGCCTTGGTTTAAAAGTCTGCAACTGTTAATTGTTGGATTATCAATTAATCAATCATGTATTCATTCATTTTAAATGTATTTAAGTAGAGAATGTTTGTGGCTGTACTGTTAGAGTTCTGAAGAAGTTTGTGTTATTAAAGCGGATGGAAGTGCTAAACTTATTCATTGTGTACTAGCAGCCATTTTCTGAGTCTTCTCTTCATGTATTTTTTTCTATAGTTCTTTTGTTTTTGTGTAGTTGCGGTGTTTTTTTTATTTTCTTATGTGTGTTTTATATATCTCTCATAAGTGCTTTCTATATATAGCAGCATAAGTTTGTGTGCATTTATTTTATTTCAGTTAGCCGGTGAGCTCAAGTTAGATCATGTTACATTAACTGGCATCATTTAATTTGTATCATGTGATTGCTTTGTATCTGTTAGAGGTTGTATAAATAGATGCATTTCTTAGTTGCAATTATTAGCATCTGATAAAGCAGATTTTCCTGCGAAAGCACTTATGTTTTAATATTAAAACTTCAACTGACACTGGAAACCTGGGCCATATCTGAGTTCTTTTGTGTTTTTATTACTGATTATATGACAGTTTACACAATGAAAAAATCAGTAGAAATTCTTTTCCTGAAGTTAACTCATTAACCCTGACTACCATCGCATGGTCCCTCTGTGGTTACATCGAAGCGCTCTGTGAGACAATAGTAACTGCGTGTTGTTATACCCGAGTGCCTTCAACCAGCGCAATTAACTTTGCAGTCAGATTGTAATTTCACTGTTGAAAATTAAGTTGAAAAAGTAAGTGAACTTTGTCAGTTACCTTGTCAGCTTAATTTTCAGGATGGAGTTAAGTGGTCTTCATATTTGAGTTTTCCTAGAAAATTGGCTTGCAATTCACTCTGTATTTTCCTTTCCATAGCAAGCCAATTTTCTATGCCTTTAATCAAGCAAGTGGTGGCTTCCAATGGCAGTCTTGCAATCCAAGCCACCACTTGCTTAACACCACCAACCCCTGACCTAAAAATCCTTTGTTCTGTGCAAATGAATAGGGGGTTCAACAGTAAAAATTCCCTTTCTTTTTCTGGCTTTTGTGGAATTTACTGCTGGATCCTTTTATTTATCCTGCTGATCACTTCACGAAATGGGAGTTTTGTTACAGTCACGGCTCTCTGAAGAATGGCCTGCACGGGAGATCTGTCTGTATTTCTATTACAAACTGCGAGCCCCTTCTTTGGACCGTTTCACCTCTGATCCAGAATAAGGTGAGATGGTGCCTTGTTACAGCTTTGCTTCTCTCATAGCAGTGCTGAATGCTCTTGGTCTGTTTTTCACAATGTGCTGGTTTGTCTGATTACTGCCTATAGCTAGAAAATAATGACAGAGATTTCATTTCCACATTTCATAGCCTTCCATAAACCCCTAGTGCAAAACCTGTTATTCTGTCAACATTCAAAGGTTGTATGAGCAATGTCAGATTGTCCCTACTTTTGTCCAGCTGTCTTGCTCAAAGAGGTTGACAAGTGTGCTACTGAAAAAAAAAAAAAAAAAAAGGAATCCGCTCATGTTATGCCCTCCCCAGGCGTTGGTGTTGGTTTCATCCAAGTGGTCCATTTTTCATTATGTGCTGGTTTTCCAAGTAATTAGTGGCTGTAGTTAGAAAATAATGACAGAGATTTCATTTCCACACTTCATACCCTTCTGAAACCCCTTAGTGCAAAACCTGTTATTCTATCAATGTCCAAAGGTTGCATGAGCAATGTTAAATTGTCCCCATAAAATCCAGTCACTTTATGCCCTCCCCAAGCATTGGTGTTGGTTTCATCCAAGTGCTATGTTTCCTCCCACATTGCAAGAACTCTCGTCTATAGCATTTCTCCCCATGGCCACTGCAATACTTCACAGGTATGTATTGTCCACATCCAAATGTGCAATAAAGACATTAGTTTGCAAGGAGTGACAAGATGATCAGCAGAGTTAACTTTTTAAAATATATTTATTAACTCATAATGTAAACAATGACACATGTACGTATACAGAGTTGACTTTTTCATCTTTGTATTTTATAAGCTACTTCAGTGCTGATATTTCTGAAACACTCTAATCTTGACATTTACAAATGCAACTCGACAAGATTGACTTTGCAAATGCCAACACACTACTATGTATGCAACAATCGACAATTTCTGTGGATGCTAAAATTTGCAATAAAAAATACATTAAAACATCATTTTTTTACAGGAGGTCAAACCCCTCTGCACCCCACAGACTCCCTGCTAATTATATGTATTAACTCCAAGATCATACAATCTTGGAGAAAGGGTATATTTTCCTATCCCAAGAATTGTGCGATCTTGCACACCTGCTGCTCATATATTTAGTTGGTCAAATTTTGTCAGCTAAAGAAATGTTAACCTAAAATAGAGTTGACCAACATCAATTGACTCATAAATATATATATATATGATCTTCGATCATATGAATTTCGAAGTTTTAAGCTTCAGAATTCTGCAGGGAACCCATATAAATATATATGAGTGCTGTGCACGTTATCGCTGCAAACATTTTATCACGTGTTGAAACTCAGGTGTTCTCCATTGCTCATAAAGTTTGTTGAATTTGCAACGGTCAAAGTTCATTATATCAGTTGTTACATAATTCAAGGCATATGGCCCTTTTTTGAGTTTATGTGACCTGGAATTAGATTATTAATTTCCTGGCATGTAAGGGGGCAAAGCCTCCAACATAAAAATCTGTTTTTTTTTTGTTTTAATTTTTATAATTGCAAATGTAAGATATTGGTTTAAATTTGTGATTATTTTTTAATATGATTTTACCAGTGATTACTGGTAATCACCAGTGAGTTTGTCTGATCTTTTTTTGAGGAGATGCCAATTATTCCTTATGAACTCATCCCTCTTCTTCTTTCTTTCTCTATACATGTATAGGATCATAGGATCATAGGAACCTAGGCTATTGATGCTGAAGCCCTTACAAGCCTAGCCAAGAATTTAGCCCATGTTCCAACAAGTCAGCACCTGATGCCCCTGTCCAGCAGGGACACAGGTGGAATTCCAGATGTCTATTTTCTGTTCCCTATCCAGTTGTCCAGGTTGCACTTAAAAAGGGATAATGAGGTATTCTAAAATGAATAAACCGCAACCAAAAAATATAAAAGCTAGGGCACACCACAACTCTGAAAGGTGAAACACTGCTTTATTCAACGATGACAGAACATGACTAAGCGTTTTACCTGCACATCCCAAGCTTCATCAGAGTCATATACGCAAGTTGTCATTTCCCTTTTATACATTGATAAAATGACATCACAAAATATTCAGCTGCTGCCACTTTCAAATAAATAAATTAAAATAACATTTAAAAAATATCAATCTAATATTGTATCTATGCTAAAAAACATCAAATGAATAACACCATACAACATTACAGAACGTATACATAAAACTTATATGAATTACATATAAAATTTCATGTAAAATTTCATTATTATTAATTAAATGTTCAAAGCTCTCTGTTTCAAGAGTGGAACAATAGATATATTGTCATTAATTCCTGGAGTATTTCTGGCGTTAAGCCTCAACTGCCACTTTGTCTCACTCAACTCTAAAGCCAATTTGTGGGTATCATGCTGTATATAGCAACCTGTATTACATGCTCGGCATTCTATGTGGGGAAAAAAACTCATAGACTTAAGGATAGAATTGCCGAGCACGTTAGGGATATTAAAAATAAGAAAACTATTAATGCACTTTACAACCATTCAGTGGATTGCATTAATTTTAAAAGATTTTTGTTTTTTATTATTGACCGGGTGGTCAAGAATCAGTGGGGTGGTAACCACAAATTGGCTTTAGAGTTGAGTGAGACAAAGTGGCAGTTGAGGCTTAATGCCAGAAATACTCCAGGAATTAATGACAATATATCTATTGTTCCACTCTTAAACAGAGATCTTTGAACATATAATTAATAATAATAATGAAATTTTATATATAATTCATATAATTTTTATGTATATGTTCTGTATGGTTGTATGGTGTTATTCATTTGATTTTTTTTAGCACAGATACAATATTAGATTCATATTTTTTAAATGTTATTTTAATTTATTTATTTGAAAGTGGCAGCAGTTGAATATTTTGTGATGTCATTTTAACAATGTATAAAAAAGAAGTGATGACTTGTGTATATGACTCTGATGAAGCCTGGAATGTGCAGGTGATAACGTTTAGTTGTGTTCTGTCATCATTGAATAAAGCAGTGTTTCGCCTTTCAGCGTTGTAGTGTGCCCTACCTTTATTATTTTTTGGTTGCGGTTTATTCATTTTTGTTTCGTTCTACCCCTTGTGTGGTGGTTTAGTGTGGATAATGAGGTATTCTGCTTGATGTGGAGAGGGAGTCTAGTCCACAGAAGGGACAGTCTCTGGGACACAAATCTGTCCCATCAACAAGTCTTATTGATGTCACAGACCAGGTTGAGGTCGGGAGTGTGGGTTCCTCAACTGGAACTTGACTTGTAGATATGCAGCAGTCCCATCAAAGCGGGGTCTGAAATTGCTTTGTATGCCAGACAGAGGTCACCTCTGAGGAGTCTGTATGACACTGAGTACAGGGACAGGGCCTTTAGCCTATTTGTGTAGGTTAGATGTTTGACGCCCTAGATTCTCCTGATGAAGAACCTGTGATCTGTCTAGCTGCTACATGGTGTCTCATTTGCTTCATCTGAAGCAACAGAAGCTTCAGGAGAATGGTCGGATGAAAATGCAGACTTTCCTTCACTCCCTCCAGCTCAAAAAAGTGAATATATGTATGAACATTTTTATAACAGACCCAATACAAGTGAGAGAGGTCGGAAAAGGGGACAAGCAGATACGACATTGGGCAGGCAACAACAGAATCAACAGGGGAAAAGGAAAAGATGGTATTAACCTTCTTAAAACTAATGGTGTTAATAACAGGTTAGATGAACAGTATGGTTTTAATTTAACTGGTAGTTCTTTTTCAGATACTGAAATAGCAGTATTAAATTGTGGTATTAAGTTTATTCCTACTGTTGTTTCTAATATGCATACATTTAAAATAGATGTTTTTAAGTTAGTAAGAAAGTTACATCTTTTGTGCTTTTTTTCCCCAAGTCAAAAGAAAAAAATGTACAAGTAACTAATTCCTTTGATATGGATGATTCTTTGAATGAGACAACTTCTATGGAATTCTTTTCTAGTGATTCTTTTTTTGAGAATGATGAAACTGTGAATGCGTACTGTCTATTACCGACAGATGGGATTAGCATAAAAAGTAACTATATACCTCCTTTTACTAATGAGGCAGTGAAATGTTTTTCTAGCATAGTGAATTATTCTATGCAGGATATTTTTTAAAAAAAGGAAAAAGTGTCCTATAATCTAACTAAAAATGAATGGGAGGCTTTAACGAAGTTGAGACGTAGAAAAGATATTATATTTAAGCCCTCAGATAAAGGTAATAAGTTAGTTATAATGACAGTAGAACAGTATTATAAGATGTGTATGGATAATTTAAATAATGAGGAAGTATATAGGATTGCTATATGGAAGGAATATGAAACAGCCTTGTCAGCATATAATGAACTAATAAATAGGGGGTATAGACTTGGTTATTTTACCAAAAAAGACATAGAAAGGAAATTTTCCATAGAAAATTGAACTATGGCTAAATTTTACTGTCTTCCTAAACTACATAAAGATAGATATAATCCCCCGGGTCGTCCTATAGTGTCTGCTTGCAACTATTTTCTTCACAATATAGGAATTGTGTTACATGAATTACTTTTACCAAAGGTTGTGCAGTTGTCTTCCTATATAAGAGACACTTTTGACTTTCTGGAGAAAATTAATACAATTCAGTGGAATGAAAATAGGTACTGGATAGTAGTAGATGTTAAAAATTTGTATACTAAAATTACACATGAATTAGGGATGGAAGCTCTTAAATTTCATTTGGGTGAAACTCCTCTTACTTATTATACAGTTGATTTAATACTTTTTTGTCTTAAAAATATATTTTTTAAATTTAATGAAATTCTTTATCAACAAATTAAAGGCACAGCAATGGGAGCAGTTTTTGCTCCAGTATATGCAAATCTATTTATGGGTTATTTTGAAACTAAATTTCTATATAGAATGTGCTTTTTTAGAAGTCATGTAATAGAATATTATCGTTACATAGATGATTTAATCTTTCTATGTGAAGGGGGTAGTTTAGATGTACATAATTTTATTCATGACTTAGACTGTAATAATTTTGGTATCAAGTTGATGGAGCTCTGTGGGGAGATAAAGTTACATTTTTGGATGTAAACTTGTATGTTAGAGGTAATAAGGTATTAACATCAGTGCATCATAAATTTGAAGGTGTGAATAATTTTATTAATGGGACTAGTTGCCATCCTCTACACCTAATGTCAGCACTTCCCTATAATGAAGTATTGCGAATTTCAAGATTAACTAGTGATGAACAACACAAAGAATTAGAAATTGAGTTGACATGTCAGAAATTTATCAAAAGAGGTTATAGTGTAGAAAGTGTAGAACAAGCTAAAAATAATTTGAATTTTAATAATCAGACTCATAAACAAGTAAAATATAAGGCTAAATCAGATAAAAATATGTATAATCAAACAAGTGGATAGAATGTTCTTTGTTACAACATATGGAACATATACAGAGAAATTAGTAGAAATTATGTTTTATTGGGCACATTTGTTACAAGATCCATGCTTGGGTGAATTGCTACCTCAAAACCCTATGGTGCCTTATAGATGTGGAAAAAGTATTAAAGATATGCTAGTTCATGCTTATTTCATTTTTTCTGCTGTCAGTTTAACCAAATGTATTTCTGATTTTGGTTTTAAAGCATGTGGTCATTGTAGTATATGTAACCAAACAGTAAATTCTTTTGACTGTATAAATGGAAAGAAATTTAATGTGAATGGTAATTTTAGTTGTAACACAGAGGGTATTATTTATGTACTAAAATGTGAATGCAATCTATTTTACATAGGTGAATTGAAAAGAAGTTTTCGAGTTAGGTTCTTAGAACATCAGAGAAATATTAAAAATGAAAAGGTAGAAAGCCCTTTAGGCTTTCATTTTAAAAAATATCATAACAGTGATGGTAAGAATTTAACAGGCACAATTTTGGAAAAAGTACATTGTGTGAAAGGTATGTGCCTGAAGAATAAACTACAATGGAAAGAAGCACTGTTTATTTTAAAATTTGGCACTCTATACCCTACGGGGTTAAATAGAGAGCTTGATTGGAAATGGCTGCTGTAATTAAGTGTTTTTTAATTATTTTATTAGAACAGTTTTTTACTATATAAAGGAATGAGAAATAGGTTTTGTTATACTCTGTTAAAAGGCTTATGCCGAGGCGCTGGAGAACATCAATTGTTGGTATTATAAAATAAATTTCCTTGGATATACTGGCTGAGTCGTTTCTTGGACTATTCTTCCTTTTTGGTGGTTTAATGCCAAAAATACTCCAGGAATTAATGACAATAAATCTATTGTTCCACTCTTGAAACAGAGAGCTTTGAACATTTAATTAATAATAATAATGAAATTTTACATGAAATTTTATATATAATTCATATAATTTTTATGTATATGTTCTGTATGGTTGTATGGTGTTATTCATTTGATGTTTTTTTAGCACAGATACAATATTAGATTCATATTTTTTAAATGTTATTTTAATTTATTTATTTGAAAGTGGCAGCAGTTGAATATTTTGTGATGTCATTTTAACAATGTATAAAAAAGAAGTGATGACTTGTGTATATGACTCTGATGAAGCCTGGGATGTGCAGGTGATAGCGTTTAGTTGTGTTCTGTCATCAATGAATAAAGCAGTGTTTCGCCTTTCAGCATTGTAGCGTGCCCTACCTTTATTATTTTTTGGTTGCGGTTTATTCATTTTTGTTTCATTCTACCCCTTGTGTGGTGGTTTAGTGTGGATAATGAGGTATTCTGCTTGATGTGGAGAGGGAGTCTAGTCCACAGAAGGGACAGTCTCTGGGACACAAATCTGTCCCATCAACAAGTCTTATTGATGTCACAGACGAGGTTGAGGTCAGGAGTGTGGGTTCCTCAACTGGAGCTTGACTTGTAGATATGCAGCAGTCCCATCAAAGCGGGGTCTGAAATTGCTTTGTATGCCAGACAGAGGTCACCTCTGAGGAGTCTGTATGATACTGAGTACAGGGACAGGGCCTTTAGCCTATTTGTGTAGGTTAGATGTTTGACGCCCTAG